>NC_133363.1:40530807-40560462 GCF_049309525.1 Garra rufa | reverse complement strand
TGCTCTCCAGACTGCTTTCTTTGGTCATACAAGAGTGCCAAGCATATGGGTTCCTCCTCTGTATTTGTGTGTGTGTGTACTGATTTGAGAATTTGCATTTTTGTGAATGGTGTTCAGTGTTTTTGAGTGATGTTTGCATGTGTGTCTGACGGCATGTTTTGTGTTCTCGGTCACCACGTCTTTCCCTTTTGCTCTAAATAATGAAAGAAGTGTAAAGGTCTACTGGAGGTTCCCCGCTGTGTGCTCTCTTTTTTTTCTTTTCTACTGGCATATATCTCTTTTTCTGGGTTCCTCACGGCCTGCATAACTTAAGATCCACCCACCCATCCATCCATCCATCCATACATACATACATACATGTGTCTGTCTGTCTGTTTTGAATACATTTTGACCAAATTGATGTGCTATTGTCAGATACTGATAATCTTAAAATAGTTCAACATTGTGCAGAAAATTGGTCTGGCCTAATTCATATTTTAAGTTATTTTCTCTCTCTTTGTGTGTGTGTGTGCGTGCGTGCGTGCGTGTGTGTGTGTGTAAACCTGCAGTGAGCATGGAGTGATGTAGACTGAGGCTGGGGGTTGATGGTAATCCTCTGAGGCAGATTAGGTCACCCAACAAAACTCGGAACCACACACATGAGCACTAGATTCCACTATAAGTTATGATGGGAAAGTCTCAGCATACTTTTTGATTAGTCATACATATTTAGTTGATGTAATAGTAAGTGTAACCTTAAAGTGACAGTTCACCCAAAAATGGAAATTCTCCCATTTAATCGCCCTCATGTCATTACAAACCTGTATGACATCAGAGTGTGTAAATGGTGACAGAATTTTTGGGTGAACTATCACTTTTGTTTGGCTTTCCAAAAAAGACATCTAGGAAATATATGACAGTTATCAATCATTTATGAAACTTTCTTTAGGTAAATGCTTGGAATAGATGTCTTTGAGACACTGAAAAACGAGTCAATGTATATGCTCATTTGTGAGTGCATGTGCATTGTATTGTGTGTGTGTTTTAGAGGGGGTTTGTGGTGTTCTGTATGGGTCATTAATAGCCGCCGCGTTTAATGGGTTCAGGAAACCAATGCTACACATCAGGCCTTCCCTCATTAATCCTCTCTCTCTCTCACTGCATCCCTGTACTCCACATTAGTCTGCAGTCTAGTCCTAATTATGGACTCTAAACTCTCTCTCTGGTCCTGACAGTGTAATTCATTTTCACCTAAGCAGGACACAGATTTTAGGTTGTGGGCAGGGATATCATTACAGTGTTAGACTGTTGTAAGATGAAAGTGAGAAAACCTGCGTGTGAAAGTGTGATATTTAGTAAGCTTTCGTAGAAGTGCTTTCATTGAGGAACTGTTTTCATTATCAATAGAAACAGGAACTGGCTGTTAAGTAGAATTTTACATTATCTTGACTGCACGAAAGTCGCCTCCATGATGCTGTTTTGTGAATGTTTGTTAGGGTGTTGCTATGTAAATGCAAAGGTGTTATTTTTTTTTAAGATGTTGCTATCTGGGTTTGAGGTAGGGATGGATAACTTAACCCTTTTACAGTTATATGTGACAAAATTAAGATAATATTAAAATGATATCAAAGAACTCAAATTGAGGCTTTCACAGCCTGCTACAGACACGCCCCCAACTCTCGCTATTGGCTGCACAAAGGTATGCAAATTCAAAGGATGACAGGCAGGGAGGACATCCTATCAATACATATGGACCAAATACAATGATTGGTAGAATATGTTATGGTCTTGAGACTTGCGCAGAAGCTAGACCACTTTTACAATTATTTTACAAAAATTGCTTTTACAATTAGACACACAATTATTGACTGCCATCAGGATGTGAAGAGACTTTAACCAGTATAAAAAAATGTTTCTGGGAAAAAAATTAATTACCTTTAATTAGTGACAGAGCAGCGAGAACAGAACATTCAAGCTCTCTTTAAGTATTAGGATTAAATATATTAAAGATATGTAAATATTAGATATATAAATATTTTAAATATTTATTTTTTTCACCAAGGATGCATTAAATTGATCAGAACTACACTGTCAAATTTTGGGATCAATAAGACTTATAAGTAATAAAAATTAATATTGTGAAATGCTATTACAATGAAAATTTATGGATTATATTTGAATATACTCTAAAATATAATTTATGCAATGCAATGCTGATTTTTTTTTTGTGTCATTACGCCAGTCTTTAGTGTCACATGATCCTTCAGAAATAATTCTAATATGCTGATTTATTATTAGAATTATCAATGTTGGCAACAGTTGTGCTGCCAAATATTCTCGAAACCTGTGATACTTTTTTCAGAATTCTTCGATTAATTAAAAAGTTAAAACTATAAAAAATAGAAATCTTTTCTAACAATGCAAGTCTTTGCTATCACTTTTCTTATCAATTTAACACCTCCTTGCTGAATCAAAGTATTAATTTCTTTAAAAAAAAAAAATAATATTTTAAATAAACGCTGTTCTTTGTAATATTGTTTTCATCAATGAATCCTGAAAAACATATCACAGGTTCCAAAAAATATTAAGCAGCACAACTTTCCAACTTTTAAATATTGATAATAAATCAGCATATTAGAATTATTTCTGAAGGATCATGTGACACCGAATGCTGGGGTAATGATGCTGAAAAGTCAGCTTTGGTCACAGGAAAAATTTTGATTTTAATGTATGTTAAATAAGAAAAACATTTTTTTATAATGTAGTAATATTTCATCTTACTTTTTGTGTGTGTGTGTGTGTGTGTGTGTGTGTGTGTGTGTGTGTGTGTGTGTGTGTGTGTGTGTGTGTGTGTGTGTGTGTGTGTGTGTGTGTGCGTGTGTGTTTGATCAAATAAACACAGCCTTGATGAGCATAAGAAATTTCTTTAAAAACATTAAAAAGCTTACTGATCCCAAACTTGAATGGCAGTGTGTATTTTATATTCATAACATTAAAATCTATAAAAAAAAAAGAAATATTTCAAATAAATTATGTTCTTTTGAATTCTTTAGTCATCAAAGAATTATGAAAAAGCTGCACAACAGATGAGCATATTTCACTTCTGAAGAGTAATGTGACACTGAAGACTGGGTATCAGCTTTGCCATCACAGGAATAAATTACATTTTAAAATCTATTTAAATATAAAGCAGCTGTCTTTAATAGTAAAATTATTTCACATTATTACTGCATTTTTGCCATATAAATGCAGCCTTGTAAATTATAAGAGACTTCATTTAAAATTTTTTAAAAGTCTTAGCAATCTTAAACTTTTAAATGGTAACTAATTCTTGTTTCGACATAATTTTACAAAATTTAATTGCATAACAAAAATGTTTTAAACATTTTTTTTTTTACATTTTTCCATGGTAAACAGGTACTATGTTTGCCTTAGCAAGCACCACTAACAAGCTATCTAATCAGTTGTATAAGAGTTTAAATCAATCAAACGCTTTTCGGCATACTATTTTTTTTTTGTGGTTGTTTTTTGGGTGAGAAAATACCAAATGTTTAATTACACATGCAAGGCACAGAAATCTGCTGAGCTGTCTGCAGCATTTTGCATGCTGTAATAAGATGATGAAATTAGTCTTCATGTGCCGGCTTGAATATCCAGAATAGTTACAGGCACTAAGACAAAGGGATTGGTCATACTCCATGATGCTGTAGCGCCTAGCCTTGTTAAAAAGAGCACAATTTTTCAAGACAGCACAGTACAGATCAAAAACTTCATTCATTTTAGTGCGTTTTCTTCTACGTTGGCTTAAGCAGGCTTATTTGCCACACACAGGCTTGAAATATCCTTGAAAATATCCACCTAATATAGGAGGTCTAAAAGTGGGCGGGTTTGTAAATAAGTTGCGCAGATGGTGAACTGAAGGAATAGAGCTCTCTCTCTCTCTTTCCTGCTCTCTCTCTTTCTCTGCGGAGCTGAACTCCTCCCAATATCTTGGTGCTGCTATTTCATCGTATTTACATATTAACCGTTTGGTTGCCATGGTATGGTGTTGACCTTGTGGGGACATTTTTTGGTCCCCACGAGGAAACAAGCTTGTAAATCATACAGAATGAAGTTTTTTGAAGATCTAAAATAGCAGAAAGTTTTGGGTGAGGGGTAGGCTTAGGGGTAGTGTTAGGATAAGTGGATAGAAAATACAGTTTGTACAGTATAAAAACCATTACGCCTATTGAATTTCCCCATAATAATAGGAATACCAGTGTGTGTGTGTGTAGATTTGAAGGGACAAAGTTTTTTATTCCTATATAATTTACTTTACTATATTATTTATTTCATTTCTTATTTTAATTTGTAATTTTTTGCATGCAAGTAGATTGTCGAATAAGGTGTTTGTCGAGGTCTTGGTTTTAGAGTTGCTTCCACCAGTCCAAACTTCAAGGCCTTGTTATCTCTCTATTTTTTCTCTCTCTGTTTTGTTATCTCTCTCACAAAGCCAGGTTGTACTGCGCAAAACATTTTATTGTTGCTAGCGTACTGCCGGAAGAGAAACGTGCACAAACAGAAACGCAGCTACGCTCTTAAAAATAAAGGTGCTTCACGATGCCATAGAAGAACCGTTCCATAAAGAACCTTTAACATTTCTGTTTCACAAATGGTTCTTTGTGGTAATGGAAGGTTCTTCAGATTATAAAAAGGTAAGAAAGAGATGGTTCTTTAAAGAACCTTTGACTGAATGGTTCTTTGTGGGACCAAAAATGGTTCTTCTATGGCATCTCTGTGAAGAACCTTTTGAAGCACCTTGATTTTTAAGAGTAAGAAGGAATGTTTTCATATGACTTTCAGATCTAATGTATTGTCTTGATTTAATTTGACCTTGCAGAAGTTGATCTTCCTCCAGTCTCAACCAAAGCTAATCTCTCCGCTACTCACCACCATAAGATTCTCAAGCTAAGATGACCCACTTTTGTGCATGATTTCAGAAGGCTGGTATAGTCATAACACCCATGTGGTTATATGCCTGACATACTATTTGGGGTGTCATAAATACACTCTCCGTTTTCTCATTTCTCATAGTGCAGACAGTTGTTTTCATTTTCACTGTGTGTGTGTGTGAGCACAAGTGGTTTGGTGCAGTGCACGTGCACACTTGCACATGGCCAATATGTCACACTTTGGGAAAAGTCAGGGCACAACCTCATTTCCCCTTGAGTATCTGTTGTCACTTCCTGTGAGTCTCTCTAGGAGCACAACATGAACTTATGCCACCTGCTCTCTCTTCTGTATGTGCAAACTTGATGATTGAATTGCTGATATGATTATGACATATTTCAAATTGTGCATTATTTAACTTGTTTAAGTCAAAACAATGCTGTTGAATACATGCGTAGGTGTCTTAATTTCCTTAAACACTTGCTGTTGTGCATTTTGCATCTGGTTGGATTCAGCACATAGAGAAATTCAGTATTTTTGGGGTTAAGTTGTGAAAGTTAATGTAATAACAGCTAGCACCCTCTGCTGGACCTCCTGTTTCACAATGAGCTAAAGAGAGAGAGAGAGAGAGAGTGAGCGAGCAAGAGAGAGAGAGAGAAAAACGAGTCCGGATTTTAACGACATCTCTAATATTCATGCTGATGCGTTTTGCTGCTTTGTGCTTTCATTTCTCTCTGCTTCGTCCGCGTCTCCTTCTCGCGGCACACACCCCAGCCTGAGAGAGGGGAGGGGAACGAGGGAAAAGGAAGGGGAAAAAAAACAAGTGGAAATAAGGAAAACAACCTACAGAGCGTCCAACTGAGCCAGTACAAAAAACCTTTTGTGTTAGCAATCCTACCTTCGTCTGGGATGTGAAAGGAGGAAGAGGAACGAGAAGTCTTGTCGGTCTATGCGCGCTCGTGTGTGTGTACACAGAAGAGGACGAGAAAACGACGGCCGGGAGAGAACGAGCACAGTTGCTCTCGGACGGACAGTCGGAGGGAATCGATGAGAAAGAGAGAGCGAGAGAGGGAGGGAAAAGAATAGACCGAGCTCAGCTGAGCGCAGCAGAATGAGAGAATCCCGGACCAGCGTGGCTGCTTCATCGGTCTCTTCCTCATTCCCTCGTTTACCGTGAAGCGCGGCTCCATGCAGCCCGGCCAGGGGAGGAGGAGGAGGTGAACAGGGCTTCTTCAGCCACGGACCTGTCGGGGGAGGGAGGGAGAGAGGGACAGTGAGCGAGCAAGAGAGAGAGAGAGAGAGAGAGAGAGAGAGAGGAGGTAGGAGGGAGCGAGCAAGAGAGAGAGAGAGAGAGCAAAAAAAAAAACGGCGAAAGGGCAAGGCTTTGTTGGCGGTTGGAGAGAGGGAAGAGGGGGGAAAGAAGAAAAGAAAAAACATGTCTACGGTGAACAGGCCGAGAGGACGGGTGAGTGAGTGAGCGAGCCAGCGCGTGTGTGTTTGTGTGTGGGGGGTGGAGAGAGGTGGAGGAGGAGGAGGAGGAGGGAAGGGTGGGGGAGGGGGCTGGCAGGAACTGAACAGCTACAGGCTCATGCGGCAGGCTACACAATCGCCGCCATCTTGTGCTAACTGCTTCTCTCCATTTCTTATTCTTTCGCTTAGTGTGCTAACAGGGAATGTTGTGTTTGCTAGCTTGTCACTCATTCTTCTTTAGCTCTGTCTGCTCGTCTTCTTCCTGTTTCGTTTTCATCTGCTGTCTCTCACCGAGGATGTGCCACATGTGCGCATCAGGCATTGTGTGGCAGCGCCGCGCGCACGTTTCTGCCTCAGCATAGTTTCATTACAAGCGTGACCTGAGCGTGGAGAGAGATTGAAAGCGCTGTGGCGCTGGCAGCCTGTAATTTCAGTTATTTATAGATGTGTTACATAGCTGCAGTGCTCTCATGGCTTGCTGCATTTTCCCCTCACTCTCTCCCTCGCTCACGTCATATTCTCTCTATTACTCATTTTCTCACATATGCTCTCCCGCCTTCCCCCTATAGCTTTCCTCCATTTCTCCATTCCTGCTGATTTACCCCTTCACGCCTCGAACGGATTAGTGTGAATATTTCACGAGAGCTCGGTCTCTCACTCGGCTCATGTTTAGCCACCAAACGAGTTAGTGTTTATAACCCACCCCCACTCTCTTCTCTTTTGTTTCACTCTTTCCAGATAATTCCCTTTATTTAGCCGTCAGGCCGGGTGATCCGATTTTATGTCCGTCTCTTTTTTCTTTTTTTTGAGAGTCAACAGTGCTTTATTGGCATGGCTGGAACATTGCCGTGTGTCATGTTTATAAAGAGCGCGTGTGCAATGTAAAACCTAATAAAGTAAAAGATAAGATCTCGTTCTGCTTCTTTATGGGTTCAAACTCACTTTTCTCCAAGGGAGAATTGGAGGAAAAAGAGATTGCATGTCAGCGAAACAGGCATGAATAATAAAACTTGGCATGTCTCGGCCTGCTATATGATCGTGCTGTGAATTATACATGACTGTCTTTTTATTACATGGGGTGAGGGGTGGATAATGTGAATAGACGGCCTCTCAGGTTGATGATTTTGTCTCTTGACCTTTGATCGGCGTGTGATGTCATTCTAATGAGCTGTGACTTATTAACGCCCCTATACCTTATGTTTACTAATGATATCTCTCATGTTCAGATCATTAACCTGGTGAATACACCCAAGTGTGTGCTGCATTCGTCCAAACTAGTCCCCTATAGCTGGTTGGCCACGTGGGTGGAGAGCAGTGAATATTATCATACCCAGGCATTAGGAACATTGATGATGCAGCAGTTCAAAGATGGAGGATTTCCCATGTTGTCATCCAGTATGTGTGGGTGGACTCAAGCTTACCATGCTGCACTGCTTGAGCAACAATCAGATGAGATGGGATCTCCAAGGATTTTTGTCTTGGACCTCCACTTACGTTTTGTCTGCCGGCGAGGTCATGAAGTAACTAGCGCGCTTATTAAATTCTCAACCGCTATTGAGCTGGGTAAAGAATGGCCCCAAACACTTGAACGGTATTTGAGTTGATGTAAGCACAAGTGTCTCTACTACCTGACAGGCCTCACTGAAATAGGTGTCGTGAGAAATCACACCTGTCTCAGTAACAGCCCTAGACTCTGTAACTGCAAAAAAGAATCAGGGGAGTAAGACGTTTTAGCCAATTAGAAATGTTCTTTGCCTGTCAACAAAGAATGAAATTAATTTTTTGCCCACCAGGCACAATGGTTGGCAAAATTCCCAATTTAACCTGCCACTCAGATTTTCTTGCTTCATTTCAAATATATAACTGACTGTGATTTGGAAAAAATGTGCAAAGACCACTAGAAGTGGAAGATTTCTTTTTGCACAAACACAATCCCTGGTCTCTTTTGTTCCATTTAAAGTAAAATCAGCATGGAATGGAAATTCACCCAATCTATTTTCTGAATGAATGTAGTCTTATATCAACCATTCGTCCTTGCATTTACCTGGATCTTCTTGGTAAAAATCTGTTGATACATGATAAACTTTTCTGACCATTTCTGACCAGTCTGCCCAAACGCAGCCCTTTTCTCACAATCGATTGCATGCTGATGTTCCTGCATCCAATCCACAAAACCAATGAATAAAAGTCCTCATCCTACGTTTTTTTTTTTTTTTTTCCATTTTTCTTTTCTTTTTTTTTCAATATCTGCTTGTTAAATCTGCATTACGTCATTACTTTAAATGAGTTCCAAAATTAAAGAAACTCTTATAATTTACTCACCCCCATGTCATTCAAGATGTTTGTGTCTTTTTTCTTCAGTCGCAAGGAAATTAAGTTTTTTAAAGAAAACATTCCAGGATTTTTCTCCATATAGTGGACTTCAATGGTGCTCAATGGATTGAAGGTTAAAAATGCAGTTTTAGTGCAGCTTTAAAGGGCTCTACGCGATCCCAGCCGAGGAATAAGGGTCTTATCTAGTGAAACGAGAGACGTTTATTTTCTAAAAAAAAAAAATTACAATTTATATACTTTTTAACCTCACATATTTGTCTTGCCTAGCTCTGTGATGCACATGCATACTCTGTGCACTCTGGTTCAATACAGTTAGGGTATGTCGAAAAACTCATACCGCATTGACCCAGTGTTTACAAACTAACCCCTCTACAAAAAAAGGTAAAACAGCGATGTAGGACATTTTTGAAGTTGGAGGAGAAAATGAGATGGGAGTTTTTCGACATACCCTAACTGTCTTGAACTGCATCACAGAGCTAGACAAGACAGGCATTTGTGGTTAAACAGAGTATTGAAACTGCATTTTCAACTTTCCATCTGTTGAGCACCATTGAAGTCCACTATATGGAGAAAAATCCAGGAATGTTTTCCTCAAAAAACGAATTTCTTTGCTACTGAAGAAAGACATGAATATCTTGGATGACATGGGGGTGAGTAAATTATCAGGATTTTTTTAATCTAGAAGTGGAGTAATCCTTTAACATATCAGCTTTCCATTTACACTTTTTTTTGAGCCCAGTTTAAGTTGACCCTAATGATAACAACAAATATTAGTCACAGTTTTTTAAAATCAGACATCTGCTTTGCCTTTGCAGTGCACATTATAAGCGAACCACCGTAGATTATCAAAATTAGCCGCCAATGTGTATAAAACTACCAGCATTTGGCTGGTGGCGGCTGTTAATTTCATACCCCTCCTGTGAATGATTTCGCACATTCTGGTTTGTTGGCATGTCTTTGGAGGTCTGGATTTTAGAGTGAGTTTCATGTGCTTGAAGTTAGCATAACGGTGGAAGTTAGCAAAACATCTTAAATGGCTTACAGAACCTTTTGAATCTTATGTGCAGAGTAGCTGTTTCACTGTACTGACTTTGTCCCCCTTAATAAGAAACCTATTAAAGTATTTACATCCGCTTGAGTCCAAGTTTTCTAGGTCATGAGTAGAGGAGTAATGTTATGGCTGTTGAATTCAGCTCGTCATTTTGTTTCTTGTTCCATACCGTTCTTATAATGACCATCAGGCTAGTCTACATGGCGTCATCGTATCTTAAATAGTGTATTGTTCATCATGGGTTTAGCATATGGAATTACAGAATCCTGAAATAGAAGCCTATCTATTGGCTTCCTGTACAGTCCTGCCTACACAACAATTCTAGATGAAGCCAGTCCTATAGAGAACATTGATATCTTGTTTTGGATGGTAATATCTTTATTTTTCTCTTTTTCTCACAGCCTCCTAAGAACACTAATGGTCCCAGCAGCCAGCCGCGGGTAGTCAGCCCACCAGTGAAGAGCAGCTCCTCTTCTTCCTCTTCATCATCCTCATACATATCCGTGTCAGAGAAGCGGGTGCAAAAGCGACAGCAGCAGCAGCAACAACAACAGCAGATGGAGGCGTCCCTTTCGGACGATAAACAACAGAAGGCCAATCGAATCATCTCGGAGGCCATCGCCAAAGCACGAGAGAGGGGAGAGAAAAATATTCCACGCGTCATGAGTCCTGAATGCTTCCCGTCTTCTTCGTCGCAGCACCGCAGTCACAGGGCCGGTTCTTCAAAATCCAGAGGCAAGGATAAGAGCTCCAAGAAGGCCCGGATTGTGACATCATCCAAGTCCAAGCAAAAGTCTCAAATTGGGTAAGACTGCTGTAACATTCTCCCCAAGCTGAAGGATGAGTGACATCTGTTTGTTTTTTTGGTCAGGGAGCAATGCTGTACAGCTGTTTCTATCATGATCTGTGATGACTTCTATTCTTCCAAGAACATCTTTGTAACTTCACCTGCATGTTCTTAGTCATGCAGCTAAATCACTACCTGATCTCATGATGAAAACGTACCTGTGGGAACTTTTTCACAAGATGCGAAATGCGCACCGCCTTGTACGTTTCATGACATATTCGATGTGAAATGTCCACTGAGTGGCGCTAAAAAACAGTACTCCCCCCCCCCCCCCCCCAGAACAGATGAACATACATATGGTATGTATTATGTGACGTTGGTTTTGTATGTGTCCCCGCAATTCTGACTTGAAATGTGAGTGGCGTTACAACTCTAATGCTCTGTGAGTTTTAAAATAACGTACCATCTGCACTATACCTAAACCTACCCTATAGAATGAACAAAAGCAAATGTGATGTCAAAAATGCAATCACAAGCATGCCATTTTAGCTTGTTTTTCAATCTCTCATCTTTCAGCTCTTTCATTATGAGTGACGTTTTTACGGAATTCGTACCCAGGGATTCCGCATCCTAAGTCCAGTTCCATGCCGGCTGAGCTACTGAGCAAGCTTGTTATGTCTGGAAAGCAAAACATATGGAACTGCAATCATAACTGTGCACAAAAACCATTACAAGTGCTTACCGCCTCTAGTGTTAATTTCCGTTGGAAACTGCAGTGATATGTGCTTATTGGTTCATATTTTGTGTATTGCGAAAAAATTCCCTCAGGTACGTTTCGTCAAGAGATCAGGTAGCTAAATCAGATGAGAGTTGAGTTCTCATAGAGATGCAGAGCATGAGAAGCATTGACTGTCCTGCTAAACTGCTACTTCAAGCTAAATGCCAAGTTCTGTCATGTTACTCTGATGGGTCGATAATGCAAACTGATTGGTTCA
This sequence comes from Garra rufa, assembly GCF_049309525.1. Classification (NCBI taxonomy): domain Eukaryota; kingdom Metazoa; phylum Chordata; class Actinopteri; order Cypriniformes; family Cyprinidae; genus Garra; species Garra rufa. Next base: position 40,548,917 of record NC_133363.1, on the reverse strand, counting down.
TGTTATATACGCAGAAAATAAGCTTGCTGCTTTACATTTAAATGGCTGGTTAGCATTCACCTGAGCATTTCGCAGTGCGCTTTCAGAGTTCCTCTGAAACCCTCCACCTCCCCAGCTTCACCTGTATAGATCTGCTACGTGTTATCGTTGTATGTATTGGTAGTAGCAAGTTTCTGTACTTGCTTTGCAGCAGCAATAATCTACAACAACAGCTATAAGCAGCAGCAGCAATTCAGCAGCGTAGCAGATCGATTCTGCCAAAATCAAGTACATTAACATTTTCATATCCATTACCATGCTAAAATCTTCGAGAGTTGTCATGATAGAACAGCATTTTGCCGTGATGTGAATATAGTCAATAGTATAGGCCATTGTTAGTCATGAAGTTTCTCATTTTTAAGAGTATTTGTGAACATTCAACTAAATCAGAAACGCACCAAGCCTAAACTTAACTATGAAGAGCTGTATTTCAATACAAAAATTATATATCAGCCACATTTTTTCTTTAATGCGCATTTCGACCTGTGTGAAACTAGAGCAGATTCACCCCAGGCTAGTGCACAAACTTGTATGCAAATGTTAAGAGTTTATGTGCATATCAAGCGTTTCCTGTCAGATTTTCCTGAGTGCAACTTTTGCCAGCAATAGACCCTGACAAGTAAAAAATAACAATTTTTTTTTTTTTTTTTTTTTTTGATAAGAAATTGTAGCACCGCAAATATGGCAAGCACAGCAAAATCCTCTGTAAAACTGTAACTCCATTCAGGAAATATTTTAGTCTGACAAAGGTGTCAGCGTTTCTTTATATATTTCCAGATACATTTTTCTTTGTCACATTTTGATGATTCTGTCCTCATCTGTTAGAAAGTCTTTGGATCTAGAAGTGTGCTCAGCGCATGCAGGAATCTTCACTTTTTAACCAGTTACAGAACTTTCTAGCAAACTTTTTTGAAACCAAGGACTCCTTTTAATAACACAAACCGTTTGCTGTTATGTGAAACGCTGTCCTAGCAGTTCTCACTAGAAATTGGCGATTTGAGTACTCAAGTTCAAAAAGTCATATTTTTGATGACTAGCATGAATAAACCGAGAGGGATGGTGTCTGTTCCAGGACCACTGTCCAGATTTTAATGTCAAATCTGACAATATGGTACAAAGGACCCCCTTTCTGAATATAAAGAATATACTAGGATGTCTGGGAAAAAACAACAATAATCGTGCTCTATTATAAAGTTGTTTGTTATTGTCTTTTTTTTTCATTATCTGCGGAGTATTAATTTAAAATAATTATTTTTACAATAAATATTGGTTAAAAAACGTTTCCCCCTCTCTGAAAATTTCAATGGGCTTTTGGATCTCACTGTACCCCAGCTGGAAAATCCTTGAGGTTGAATGAAAAATTTGCAGCCCATTTTTGTAAACCACAAACATGGCGAAGGAACAAACATACATTAAACCGTAATCTGCACTCTTAAAAATAAAGGCTCCGAAGGGATGCCATAGAATAACCATTTTTGGTTCCCCATAGAACCTTTTAGTGAACAGTTCTTAAAAGAGCCATTTTGAAGGACATTTGAAAAATCTAAAGAGTCTTTTTCCACTATAAAGAACCTTTTCTGCATTTGAAAGGTTCCATGGATGTTCAAGATTCTTCAAAGAACCATCCATACCAATAAAGAACCTTTATTTTTAAGAGTGTGGTTTTGTTTTGGTAAAGATTCCTTTACCAAATGTAACATGTACCACACATGTAACAGCAGCGCTAACACAGACAGTCTGTTCTGGTGAATGTGAATAGATCATAAATCTGGACCAAACATGCAGAGCTTTATGACACAGTGTTGTTTTCGTCAACGATGACGATGACGAAATCATTTCGTTGACGCCACTTTTTTTCATGACGATAACGAGACGATGACGAGATAAAAATGGCTCGTTGATGACTAAAACATGACGAGACGTGTGTGAGTTTTCGTTGGCGAGACGAGAATAGACTAAAATGTTAGTGGGTGGTCCGTCAGACGTTTAAAATGCATGACATTTCCGCTTATTGTGCATGCCAATTAAAACTTAAAAAGTATCTGACGCTATGGCAAGCCGTTTTAGCATTAAATACTCTTTGCTATACTAGTATGGCAAGCCGTTTTAGCATTCCATCCTTGTTTGTCTTTTATGTTCTAAAACATTCCTTCATTATTGTAATTATTGGTGAAAATAGTCGATCCGGAAGCTCACATTGTGTTGAACTATAGATCTGCTATTTTCAGAACTTATAAGTGACACTACCCAACAGCAAAATACTTACTGACCTACATTAATTTGTTAAAAGACTACTTTTTTCCCTTTTTTTGACTAAAACTAGACTAAAACCTTTTTGACTTTTCATCGACTAAAATTGGACTAAAACTATCACATATAGAAGTGACTAAAATTTGACTAAAACTAAGAAGCATTTTAGTCCAAAAGACTAAGACTAAATCTAAGATGGTTGTCAAAAACAACACTGTTATGACATGTCATCTGATCTGCATTAATGGAGGACTGAATGGAAGAACGTGACAAGAGACTTGTAGGTCATGTGCATTATGTGAAGGCCTCTGCAAACGTTGTGCCACCAAATATCGTCTCCAGCTCTATGGTTCAATCTAGCTGCTGCTTTGTTCTTAGAAAGGCTGCATGCTCTCTTATGGTCCATTGGTGAGATTACAGCGCTAGCATGAAAATGTTTAACATTCCTGCTGTGCTTGTAAAAGCAGTGTTTTGAATTTCTTCTGTGTCTTGTTCATCGTGCTTAATGGATTAGCAGTCTGACTGACCCAAATACTTCAGCAGTAAAGGCAAGACAAACAGGACATGTGTATGTTCAGATTCAACGCCTCATTGGGTGATTTCTTTTGTTTTTTAGCAGTTTCTCAGCTTGTTCACCTCTGTTGTATAGATTGCAATATTTACCACGTCTAACAGAAGAAAGCAGACGTTGACGGCTTTTAAATGCTACTTTGCAGTAGTGTTGTCACGATACTGGAATTTCTAACTTTCGATACGATACCTTGAAAAATATCGATATTCGATACTATTTTCGATACCACAGAGAAAAAAACTGCCACAATATTAATTAAAATTTTCTTTTTTGATTTAAAGATAAATATAGTCTAGAACATGACAATGATGTATATGCATATGTACACTGCTACGGCCCTGTTCAGCTTCTTAGCTTCATTTGAGTTTGAGCTTCAAACTTTATTTGCTGTTCAAATACAACTGGTAGTGTAGGTCGTAAACTTTTTCTTTTTCTTTTTAGACCACACAATTAACTAAACTATATAACTAATCTTAGAACTTAAGTTAATGGTAAAATATATTTATGATGTTTTATTAACAAGGTTCGGGAGGAGCACGATCAGATAATCAATCCATTCGGCACAGGTGCAACTTGTTTAACCAATCATTGATTTAGCACATCATCTATATATTGCCAGCTGTCTTACCTCCATCCAGCGACAGTTTCTTGGCATCCCTCCTCCACCCCTACTCCCCACTTCTAATATGTTTCTATCCTAAACTAGCAGGGGGAGTTCTCTGGGTCCGGCCTGTATTCCGGGCCCCGGAACCCTTCCCCAGGACAGCACGCCAAAATATGCTTATTACTCGCTCAAGCAGATTAGATGTAAGGGCGAACTCGTGAAGTTAGTTAACATGAATAAACAATGAAAAATACTTTCAAAACATTTATTAATCTTAGTTAAAAATTAATTTAATCTATAATTTACTAATACATTAACCAATTAAAACCCAAAGTTATATCTGTTAATATTTTTTATTGGACCGTGCTAACATGATCCGTTGTATTTTTATTACCTACCGTTATCAAAGATTAAAATATTCTGTAACAAATGCATTGCTCGTTCATAAATGCTGGTTAATACATTAACATTATTTGAGGAACAGATTTTAATGCCGGATTCATAATCAGCGATCCATGCAAGCAAACATGCGTGCATCACACGCGAAAACAATGCTCAGTTGCTCACTGGATAGACATTAAGACAAATCGTAGAATTTAAGTAATGGTTTTTTTTTTTTTTTAAATAAAGTTAAATAAGCGCAGTTAATTTACATTTGACCACAGTTAAAGTATTTACTCGTCTAAGATTCCTCAATCTGTTTATATTAACGAACTACGGTAAAAATAGGCAATCTTATTTAATGCATCAGTAATGTTAAAATGAGCACAGTTCTTCTTTATATAGATACGGGTGTCTGTCTTTCTGGTGCTTTGCAAAATTAGTGGTGTTAGCGCCTTTTGTTAGCACTGCTCTGTAGCAACTCTTACATATTGGCTTGCTTGTGTACTTCGGCTTTCCATGTGCATTTGTTTCATATCCGAAATATTTCCAGATAGCACTCCTGCTGTGCTCTTTATCAAACAAATATTTCTATTCGCTTCACTTGAATGAGACGAGACAGGCACCGCGGTCACGTGTGGTGTTTGTAAACTCGCCTTTGTGTAGAAGTGAAAGTGACAGCTCTGCTAGTATCGATACTTCGGGAAATTAGTATTGGTATCGTTAGGATATCTCAGTATCGATATTTATCGAAATATCGATATTTTTGACAACACTACTTTGCAGATACTCCAGAATGAGAGGGATATATTTGCATGTTGACGTGGTAATAAGCTAAGTGGTCTCCTTCTCCCTGTAACATACTCAAAGTTACCTGTCTGGTTTGGCAAGCTTTTATTGAGCATGTTTTGCTGCGTAAGTGTTGTAAACAGGATCTTGTCACCTAGCATTACTCTGCTGACACTCTAATGTGCTACGGTGTTGTTGTTCTGCTATAAGAGGCTGGTATTTATTAACGGTTGAGTGTTATGTTGTAGCTAGTGGTGTCATGACCATTCGCAAAGTCCACGGTTAAATGAATGCCGGTGATGTTCAGCAGTGTCTGAAACAACAAGTGTGGGTGATCACTTGTTATTTGTCTGTTAGGAAGATGTATAGACCTTGTTACAAATGCTGGGACAGACCTTTGTGGCAATAGTAAGAAGGGTCATAGCTTGTGAAATTATTTGTGTCCCTGGACCACAAAACCAGTCTTTAGTAGCACGGGTATATTTGTAGAAATAGCCAAAAATACAGTGTACGGGTCAAAATTATTGATTTTTCTTTTATACCAAAATTATTAAGATATTAAGTAAAGATCATGTTCCATGAAGATATTTTGTAAATTTCCTACTGCAAATTTACATTTCCTACCATTACAATTTACAAAAACATCCAAAAAAATCAATACAACTTTTGATTAGTAATATGCATTGCTAAGAACTTTAAAGGCGATTTTCTCAATATAATTTTTTTTTTTTTTTGGACCCTCAGATTCCAAATTTTCTCTGTATAAATCTCAGTTTTAAAAAATTGACCCTTTATGACTGGTTTTGTGGTCCAGGGTCACATTTATATTATCATGGATGCACAGTTTTTCTGTGCTGGAAGATGAACACTGCTTTTTAAATAAAAATGAAGTACTTTTACAAGCTACAGCACTGTACAAGAAAGAGGTCTGTCCTTTTTTTTTTCTTTTTTTCATAGAAAATTATTCAAAATATTTTCGAATAAAGATGAAAGTTCGGTGTGATAGCATCCACCTTTAATGACGACAAAACCTCATCAAGAAAAAATATTAAACAAAAACAAGTAATTTCTGAAAAACTGGAAAAAAATGTCAATAAATTACAAATATCATATATTGGTGTTAACATTTATGCAATAAAAAATAAAATACTAAAATAAATAATAATGATTTTTAATGTATTTCTGTAAAAATCAGTGCCTCGTGAGCTTCTGCTATAGTATTTTTCCATAGCAAACTGTGGTGGTAGCAAACTGTCATAGTTTTTAATAACTGTCGATCACAACAACAATATATTGAAGGAATAGTTCACCTAAAAATGAAAATTAATACTCAACCTCATGTCATTTCAAACCCACATGAACAAATGAAATCTGAGAGCTTTTCTGATCCTGTTTAGACATTCAGTGCCCAGAAAGGTAGTAAGGACATTGTTAAAATACTCAGTGTGTCATCAGTGGTTCAAGTGGTTCAATTTGTGCCCAAAAAAAAAAAAAGGAAAAGACTTAATTCAACAATATCCCTTTTCCCAACAATTATGCGTTGTGTTTCTCTCCTGAATGCACAGCGAAAACTGACACAGAGGAGAAGAAATTGTTGAATAAAGTCATTCTTTTGCTTTCTTTGTACACAAAAAGTAATATAGCTTCATAACATTAAGTTTGAACCACTGATGTCACATGGACTATAACAATGTCCTTACTACCTTTCTGGGCCTTGAACATGGCAGTTGCGTTGCTGTCTATGCAGGGTCAGAAAGCTCTCGGATTTTATCACAAATATCTTAATTTGTGTTACAAAGATGAACAAAGGTCTTATGGGTTTGGAACAACATGAGGGTGAGTAAATAATGACAGAATTGTTGTTTTTTTAGTGAACTATCCCTTTAACATACTATTTATTATTAGTATATTAAATTAAAACATGTTAATAATAAGTTCCAGAGGCATTAAAATACCTTACAAATAAAAAGATAGATTGTATTAATATTGCTTTGTCCTGTTGTGTGACACTTCCTCAAGATTTGTGCTTTTTCACCATTTCCATACACCGCACTGCACTAGGATCAAAATTAAATCATCACTTGAATATCTTATCTGCTGTATTTAGTTTTTATCCACCACGTAACTCCTGTCTGCTTTCTCTGTTGAGGTGAAGATGATAAGTATGTTGTGTGGATTGTGGTGTAGTACAAGAGATCATCAGTTCAGACGTCACAAAAGGCTGCGCCTCTACAAAAAGAAAAAGAAAACTCTTCTGAATCATAAAATGACAATGGGACACCCTACGGCAGGGATCCTCAAATCTTGCCCTGGAGGTCCAATGCACTGCAGAGTTTAGCTCTAACCCTAATCAAACACACCTGAGAATGCTAATCAAGGTCTTCAGGATCATTAGAGAATCACAGGGAGGTGAGTTTCATCAGGGTTGGAGCTAAACTCTGCAGCGCATTGGACCTCCAGGGTAAGATTTGAGGAACCCTGCCCTACGGTCTCTTGCACTTCTTGAACATGGACAAATGAAGGCCACAAGACCACAAGTGTGTGATTTGGGACATGGCCATTGAAAATGGTCTCATCTGCAGTGAGCTGTTTGCTTGACTGCTGCCTCACAAATTTTAAATGTCATTCCAGTCACATCTAATGTGAAAGGTTTGAGGTTGTAGTCAAGGTAGAAAAAAACATGCAAACGTGAGTATATTGAGTATGTTATGCATTCAAGTAGTCAGGCTCACAAGCAGCAACCTTTTAAAAATCTGCAGAGCGTTGCAACAAACCCCCTTAAGTCAGGAAAATCCTTGGCGAGAATAACCTTACCTGTTACTACAAAGGGTTTCTTAACTGGAGTGATTTGTGGTAACTGGGTGCTGGATATTTATTCTCAAATCACTGTGGAGACATGGAAGCAGAGGTGGGTCTTAGATCTTGCTTTCATAAATAGCAGGGTTGGTGTCTTTGAGCCTGCGGTGGAGAGCAAAGCCAGAAACCTACTGACCCGCTTTGCACCAAACTGCACACTACAGCCAACAGCTGCCATTAAAGCAAACCATGTGATCTCAGAGTCTCGGAAAGAGAGAGAGAGACTGCAGTCAGTCACACACACCCATATTTATAACAGTACAGTCTGCCAGACACATTATGGCTGTGTCGATACAGCTTCCCCCTCGTGCTATTGCATCAGTACTTTAATATTTTTTATATTTATTCATGTGTTCATTCATTCGATTATGGAGGAATCAGATTCTTAGTGCGGTCAGAGATGCAGTGGTGGGCCAAGTGAAACAAACCATGCAAGATAGATTGAAACTGACACCAAATTCACTGAGTTTCTTTCTTACACGTTTAGCACTGTTTTAATCCAAATATTACACATGGATTATAAGTGTTGTGTCGTCTTGTGAAATGAATGAATATTGGATGCTAGTATAGACATTATGTTAAAAGAAAGATGAAACCGATTTCTTGAATACATATATGGTGGATTTTTCATTGCAGCTGTGATTTTAAACTCATTTTGTGTTTGTGCAACCATATGTTTGTAGGCGCTTTTAGGGTAAAGACTGAGAAATGAGCGTTTGTGTATATGTAGCCTAGGTTACAACCCTGAAATATTAATGCAGCCTTCTGCGTATGCTGCCAAAAACCTTCCACTTTCATCCATCGAGCATGTGTGCATGCATTTAGATGTGTTTGGCTCTGATTCATATAGGCTTTATATACTGATGCATCAAAAATAAGAGAAACACAAACACTAAAAATCTCCATCTTCTTTATGACTTTCCAAACCACCCAATTGTCAAACATGCAGTCGCAACTACAGTCAATAAGAAATATTTTTATATTTACCTTTCGTCATATGTTGTGTGTGTTTTGTTTGTTGGTAAGTTGACTTTGAGCTGTTATAAAGATATTTTCAGAGCACTTAAGTTGGTTATGTGACAAAGTACAACCATTAAAATGGCAGGTGATTTAAGTTCCTTAAAGAGTCACTAACTAAATGTTGACCAGCTGGGATTTTGTTAAAGCATTTTTGATACATTTGCGATTTAAAGGTCCACTGAAGTGCTTTGAAACATGCAGCGTTGTTCTGTGTGTTGACATAATTTCAACTGAAACAGGAAGACAGGGTGGGACATATGGAGTAGTCCCGCCCCCTTTTTTTAAATAGCCACTAGCGTTTCATTTATATCACGGCTTGGGCCAGAGCCTCTGAACTCAGTAAAGCCGCATTTAACATTGTGTTACAGCCGTAATCTCATATATATAGCTTTCTCTGTAGAATTCAGATGGGTCCAATACATTTTGTGGTCTGCGCTGACTCACGCATATGGTCTGCTCCGTGCTATTGTGTCTCTGAATCAGGCCAGCAGACTGTGTGCGCACTCCAGCAGTTCACGTGACTATATAGACAGCAAAGAAACTTACACGTTCAAGGCCCAGAAAGGTATTAAAGACATTGCTAAAATAGTCCATGTGACATCAGTGGTTTCAACCTTAATATTATGAAGCTATGAGAATACTTTTTGTGCACAAAGAAAACAAAAATAATGACTTTATTCAAAAATTCAAAAAACCAAGCAATCACAAAAGTACTACATTTTTTGGCCTTGAACGTGGTAGTTGCGTTGCTGTCTATGCAGGGTCAGAAAGCTCTCGGATTTTATAAAATATACCTTAATTTGTGTTATAGATAAATCAAGATCTTATGGGTTTGAAAAACCACATGATTGTGAATTATTAATGACAAAATTTTCATTGTTGGGTAAACTATCACTTTAACATTTAAACTACTTTTTTATACAAAAAAAATCCTCCATATTCTATTCTTTTTCTCTTTAAAACAGTAAATACAATGTTGGCCATATTGGCCTGTTGACTGGTGCCTTTTTCAGCAATTCTAACACAATGCACGGGGTAAATCTAAGAATGCTAAGAATGCAGTGTAATGACTGTCTGACTCCACTGTGAATCTAATGACAGAGATACAAATAGTCTGCTGAAGAAAAGATCAGTGACTGTGGCATTTCGTTTGTTTTCGAGTTTTATCTTTTTTATCCTTTATATTCGTTTTCTTGTCTTGTACTCTAGAGTTCCATGTGGCTTGGTACAACACCATGAGAATGTGAGGACAAAATCAATATTTCTTATGACTAGTACGGTCAAACTAAAATTTATTTAGTAACATTTCTTACATTATCACTGTTTATTCACTATAATTTAGAAATTTTAGAATTTAAGAAACTGTCAGAACAAATTAATCTTGATAATGTCTAATAGCTTTGATAGAAAGGTACGCAATGGATTACAATCCAACCAAAAATTCAGACAACTTGACAATATTTACACAACTATCAATACTTTGTTGACCGATTACCAAGCAATCCTTGTTTTTTTCAGTCTGTGGTGTAAAAAGGTTGCATTAGCAATTAAAGAAAAACACTTAAGCAAAACATGGTCAGATCAAAGTGTCTGACGAAATTTGGTCCCATATTTTTATCGATTTTACTGGTAGTCCACTGTATGAAGAATTTTTGGGTATAATATGTCACAGTTTTCACTTAAATAAATCAACTATAGTGTCCTGCACCCACTAGTAAAAAAATAATTAAAAAAAAAATGACTGTATGTACAAGATGCAAGAAAACGGCTAAATAATTGCTTTGTCTTAGACAAAATCTACTTGTCTGTCCTATCTGGTCTTTTCTATGTTATCATATTTATAAAGTGGTAGAAAGTTGCGGTTCATTCTGGACCCTGTGTGTGTGTGTGTGTGTGTGTGTGTGTGTGTGTGTGTGTGTGTGTGTGTATTGTTAGGTCCCTTGACAGATTAGACCACAAGAAAGATGTTTAGGGTGTTAAACTGGCTTACCTCATATGCTTTCTCAGGTTAGTTCAGTCCAACTCTGTCTGTTCACACGCACACGCACACACACACACACACACACACACACACACACACACAGTGTAGTGAAGACCAGCTCTCAGTCTCATTTCACAGCTGCTGAGTGGAGCTCGTGTGTCACTCACAGGATACAACATTACTGCTTCCACCCACGCCGCCAGCTTCACTCTGATCAGGTCGCTAGGCAACCAGGATATCACGTTGTCTCAGAGACTAGTGAAGTGTAACATCATCCAGAGAGGAGGACCCAGAATCAGAGCGAGAGTGAAAGAGCGAGTGATGCACACAGCTGATGTCCTGAGAATCATTTCCTGTTCATCAGGACTGTGTGCCCGGTACTGGAGAGAAATTGCAAAAGTGTGACTGTTTTAGTCTCCAGCATGCAATCATTTGACTCTTTGCACTCAACATTTTTATGTGTGGCAAAGGTTTGGCTTCATTACTTGACATTTACAGTGGAGTTAAGCGAGACCAGTGTTTAGTATTGTTTTTATATTTCTTAATATTATATAAAAGTTTGGGATCAGTAAGATGTGTTATGTTTTTTAACAAAGTCTCTTATGGCTATTAAAGTTCCATTTATTTGATCAAAAATACAGAAAATGTGTTTTTTTAATTTTAATATACTTGAAATAATGTTAAGACTTTGTATTATTTCAGCTTTATTTCAATTACCCGCAATGTTTTTTAATAATTTTAGTTTTAGTTACAATAGCAAAGCTTAGAGAAATGAAAGTGTGTGTGTGTGTGTGTGTGTGTGTGTGTGTGTGTGTGTGTGTGTGTGTGTGTGTGTGTGTGTGTGTGTGTGTGTGTGTGTGTGTGTGTGTGTGTGTGTGTGTGTGTGTGTGTGTGTGTGTGTGTGTGTGTTTATGGCACCAGTTCTTATGTTTTATTTGTGACCATATGAAAAGGGCATTTCAGTTTTACAGCCTCTTGGAAACATACTCTAGATTACCTCAGGTTTCAAAATAAATGCATAGGCTTTGCCATTCAGAATCATATGATTGCAAATGGGAATATAGCTTTTTGTTGTGAAGGGGTATCATAATATAAACTAGCAATGTGCTAGTAAATCACAAAAAAACAGACCTTTTTCCAGGATTGACAAGCATCCATTTTGTGTTCCCATAAAATATTTTGAGTACTACTGGTTTCTTCTGATTGAATTCCAGTGGGTATTGGTGTTAAAATAAGTCTCTCTGTGTGTTCTCCTCTTTTACAGGAAAATCGTTATAAAGCTTGGAAAGAAGAAGCGAAAGAAGACAGAGTCCTCTGAAGAACTGTCTGATGATGACAGACCAACTCGACGATCTTCTAAAGATGATGATTCTGTGAGCTTTGGAATCTATTCTTGATACTTTTCATGCTGTCTTATATAAGCATTTATCAAGAAAAGTTTTTGTAATTGGTCATTTATGAAGTAGGTGGCACAAACCGTATACACTGAACGCGTTGAACAAAACGTGGTGCTTCCTGCGGCATGTGTGTGTTCAGTACAAGAGCGAGAGAGACTGAGAAATGACTGCTGTACCCTCAAATGAATTCCATCTCTTCTGAAATGACTAACCTCTCATTCCCCCATCCATGATATACTCCCCTCCACCCTTCCAGATATAATTATCCTCTTTAAATACCCCTGTGTTAATTAAAGCAGTGTGCTTTTGATGACTCAGTTAGGCTGTCGGAGTTAAAGCCACAGCCATGTGCATTCTGGGAAACACTGGGGTCTTGTGGCAGGGCGGGTGGGTCTTTATTTGGTCATTGTGAGGTATTCTCATCCTCTCCATTTACTTTAGCTCAAACACATTTAGGTCATGTTATATTTGGGAGGACACACACACACACCCACCCACACACACACACACACACACACACACACACACACACTCTCTCTGCTGTACTAATTTATTAAAGGCCCCCTGATGGGCATCTCTGATTTGCTGAGTGAAAAAATAAAATTCTCCTCTTCTCTTGGTCACCCAGAATGAGATTTACATGGCTCAAGAAGCCCCCTGGGGCAAGTTTATCTCAACTGTACTCTAAAAATATTTAAAATACAGTTGATCATTTTTCTATTCTTTTATTCAGCAAGGATGCATTAAAGTAGTCAAATGTAATAACATTTATAATGTTACAAAATGTTTCTTGAGCACCAAATCAGCATAATTTCTAAAGCATCATGTGACAATGAAGACTACAGTAAAAATTGCTAAAAATTCAGCTTTGTCATCGCAGGAATAAATTACATAAAAAAAACTGAATTTTAAATTCTAATAATATTTTACAATATGTCTGTATATGCTTTGATAAGCCTAAGAGACTTCTTTCAAGAAAGAACTGAAAATTCTTACATACTCTTGAAACCACACTCATTTTTGTTTGTTTGTGTTTGTCTACAGAAGCGGCGTTCGAATCGGAAGGTCAAGAGGAAGAAGTATGAGGATGATGGTGAGGCTCGATTGTCTGAAGAAGAGATGAAGGTCATCGTCAAAGCCAAGAAGAGCGGTCACAAACAGCCTGCAGTGCAACTGTTTGTGGTGAGCACATAAAACCTCACTGTATTTAGCAGCACACAGACTTGTTTCTTATGATGTATCCCAGCATGCACAAGCAGGTCTTTGATCTTGAATATAATATTCTATGTTTAGCAAGAGTAAAGCCGGTGCTTGCTTTTGTGTGTGTCTGAGATGGATGTTGTGTGTGTGTGTTTAAGTTGATGTTGTGGTATGAAGTGTCTCTGATCTGGTTTATATTGGTTTATAGGAGAACCCGACTGAGGAAGATGCTGCTGTGGTTGATAAAATCATGGCATCTCGTGTGGTGAAAAATGAGGTATGAGTTTCACAGTCTTTGTTTTTCATGCAGTTTTATTCAGGGAATTATGGCCCTGTTTGCACCTGTTATTTACATGATGGTAGTGTGCCTCACAAACACTTCCTGTGGCCAGATGTGATCAGATTTTGTCAAGGGGAGGGTCTTTAATTTTATGCCTGTGTACATCACACCGCATGCTGATAGAGATAAAGCACAGGAAATGGGGGAAAACAACAGAAAATGGAGTGTGTAGTTGTTTTGGAATATGCTGGAATTTTAATCTAGTCTCAAATGTGACATTTCAAGCAGAATGCTTATAGTTTTAATCTATATCAAATTTTAATGTGTGTGCTTCATATGAATCTGTTTTTTAATTTAGCAAATGCCTCTATCCCAAGTGAGTTATCTGTGTCACTGAAACACACTCTGTGAAGTTTGTATACGCACAGTATGTGGCTTTTCCAGTTTTTCTTTAGGAAATATTAGGGCAGTGCTTAAATGATCACTTATGATAGGAGCATGCGAAACAGATATTAAAGAGCAGGTCAAATGGGTTTTCAAAAAATATCTCTTTTGTGGTTTGTAATGTAGATATCTTTCAATGTAAACATTATACATAAAGATATTGCCTCTTAAAAGAAAAGAGTCACTGGATACGTTAGCACTCGAATACAGTTTGCAGTTTAGCAAGATGTTTTTATGGGCATGATGTTTTTATGTAATTACTTTAAGAACGGATTGGAGCACAATGTTATTGTTTTATGTAAAGGTGCATGCTAGGGTTGCCAGGTTGTCACAACAAAACTCGCCCAATTGCTACTCAAAACTGGCCCAATCGTGTTTCGAGGGGGCCCCCCATTTAAAAATTGAGTTCCAGGGTGTAAAATACACGCTTTTTGTCAGGGTTCCCCTGGTAAATTCGCATTCTAGTAGGCTAAATATGACGTTTCGGGGGTCGCTTCAACCTGCAACATCTAAAAACAACCACAGACTAGGCAACACAGATGGTAGAGCTTGCTAACTTGCTAAAGTACTCCACTCTGTGCCAATCACAACAGGCTTGCCCAGCTGACCAATCAGAGCAGAGTAGGTTTTCTGAAGGGAGGGGTTTACAGACATTACGCAGACAAACCGTTTCAAAATCATGGACAAATGAATGGAAAAATTGCAATGTTTTCTGACCTTAGATGCATTTAAATATGTTTAAATGGACTCCAACACAATATTAAGACACTTTAAAAAAAAGTGCTCTTTAACACCTGGTATAAATGGGGTCTGTACTATTCACACAGACATTAAACCCATTTTGAATATGATTTCAAACATTGTAGTGGAACAAATCTAAACACTATTCTTTAGGAGCTGAGAATAAGGAACTTAAAGGGATAGTTCACCCAAAAATGAAAATTACCCCATGATTTAATTACCCTTAAGCCATTCTAGGTGTATATGACTTGATGAGTATATGTTATATTAAAAAATGCCCTACCTCTTCCAAGCTTTATAATGGCAGTGAATCAGTCCAATCATAAAAAGTACACCAGATTGCTCCTAAAGCTTATCAATGCAATTTTTCTGTAAGAAAAATATCCATATTTAAAACCTTATAAACCATAATATCTAGCTTCTGCTAACTGTCATACACATATTCACAATATAATGCCATTCTGAATGACGTAGGACGTAGGCGTAGCGTAAGTTCCGGTGACTAACACTAAAAAACACTATTCATGAATTAGAAGTACCAAACAAGGATTTGTAAAGACAAATGTTGGAGAATTTTGATATAAACCAAGAGGAGACTGGTTTTTCTTTGCTACCTTTGCTCCTGTAAACAAACCTTGGTTTTTGCAAGGCTATCATATTCCCGTAAGGTGGACCTTACGCTATACCTGCATACTTAGTCATCCGTTGGAACACGGTTCTCTCGCGTGTGCGCATAAATCGGTTAGCGGAAGCTAGAGATTACGGTTTATAGTAGTAAATATGCATTTTTTTTTTTTTTACAAAAACGCATTCGCTAACCTCACAGAGCCATGTGGAGCACCTCTTATGATGGATGGATGCACTTTATTGGACTATTAAATATCACCACCCATTCATTGCCATTATAAATCTTGGAAGAGTCACATTTTTTTAAAACTAACTTCGATTGTATTCATCTGAACGAAGAAAGTCATACACACCTAGGATGCCTTAGGAGTGAGTAAATCATGGGGTAATTTTCATTTTTAAGTCAACTATACCTTTAATATATGTTAATATTATTGTACATTATATTTAATATATGTATAACACTATACTGTTTTTATTCTTCATTCAACAGGTTTCTCCAGGGGTGGTGGTAGAAACAGAAGAGTATTATGTCAAGTATAAAAACTAGTAAGTCAATTATGCACTGCTTTTGTCAGCTTCAACAGTTTTCTCTGTTAGCTTTCAAGCTGTAAAAAATTATGTTTTTCATATTGTTAATAACCGGGAGCAGCGCAGAGAGCAATTTAGTCATGTGTTGATGAGCACGCATAATTTAGCGTGTGTGTAAGGAGCATTCAGTAATTATGTAAACGTGTGTGTGTTGTAGCTCGTATCTTCACTGTGAGTGGGCGACGGAGCAGCAGTTAGAGAAAGACAAGAGGATCCAGCAGAAAATCAAGCGCTTCAAGATCAAACAGGCGCAGAAAGCACACTTCTTTGCTGATGTAAGAATGCCCGTGTTTGTTTGTAACTTCAGCAAACACTGGCTTCTCACTAAAAATTATTTGTACAATGCTTCTCAGGTTCTTATTTGTGACCCTGGACCACAAAACTAGTTGTAAGTCACAATGGTATATTTGTAGTAATAGCCAACAATCAATAGTATGGATCAAAATTATAGCTTTTTCTTTGCCAATAACCATTAGGATATTAAGATATTAAGATCATGTTCCATGAAAAAATGTAGTACATTTCCTACCGTAAATATTATCAAATCTTAATTTTTTATGAGTGATATGCATTGCTAAGAGCTTCATTTAGACAACTTTAAAAATGATTTTCTTAATATTTAGATTTTTGAACCCTCAGATTCCAGATCTCAGCCAAATATTGTCCTATCCTAACAAAGCATACATCAATGGAAAGCTTATTTATTCAGCTTTCAGATTATGTATAAACTTAGAAGAATTAACCCTTATGACTGGTTTTGTGGTTCAGGGTCACATTTAGCCATGAGAATCACTGGGGAGACACATAGGATTTATGTGTTATTATTAATGATGTATATGTGTGTTTAAGATGGAGGAGGAACCATTTAATCCTGACTACGTAGAAGTGGACAGAGTTCTCGAGGTCTCATACTGTGAGGACAAAGACACCGGAGAGGTAGCCAATTGTCTTTGAACTGTCTCTGTAGTTCCTGGAGAGATGCTTTCTCTTTGTTTATGAGGGCAGTGCATTAAGTCCTAAAACCTTCTTTTGGTGTGCACGCGTAGCCGGTGGTGTATTACTTGGTGAAATGGTGCTCATTGCCGTATGAGGACAGCACATGGGAGCTGAAAGAAGACGTAGATCAGACTAAGATCGAAGAGTTCAAAAAGCTGCAGGCAGCAAAACCAAGCACCAACAGAATGGTGAGATTATCTCTCTCTTTCTCCCTCTTTTACCATTTATAATATAATACCAATCAAACATGTTTTTATTAATAATTATATCTAGCGAGTATCCATTAGCATTTCTATTTCAAATAAATGCTGTTCTTTTGCCCTTTCTATTCAGTGTTGGGGAAAGTTACTTTTAAAAGTATTACATTACAATATTGCGTTACTCCCTAAAAAAGTAACTAATTACGTTACTTTTTATGGAAAATAATGCGTTACATTACTTTTGCATTACTTTTTAAGTCTGTGCAGGGCTTGCTTATTTGTTTTTTTATACAAAAACTTTGGGTTTTAGCAAAAAGTGAAATGAATAAGCCTAAGGCAGAAGGAAAAGTAAATTCACATCTGTACAGTAGAAGTGTTGGAAAAGGAAGTTCGACACTCTTTAGCAATGAGAAAAATGAAGCACAAATATTAGTTAATCTAAAATAACTTTGGCTTGGCTTGAATTGGATCAACAAAGGTCAGCAGCAAAGACATTGGTTAACAAAATGGGATTAAATACATAAAAGAAACAAAAATGTACTCAGATATTCTCTTGTAAATGAAAAAGTAATGTGTTACTTTACTAGCTACTTAAAAAAGTAATCTGATTATGTAACTTGTGTTACTTGTAATGCGTTACCCCCAACACTGTTTCTATTCATCTAATGTATTAATCATCCTTAAAATGTATTATGGTTTCCACACCACAAAGATATTAAACAGCACAACTGTTTTCAGCATTGATAATAACAACAAATGTTTCTTAACCAGCAAATCAGCAAATTAGAATGATTTCTGAATTCAAATTCTGGTTGCATGTTAAAATATATTAAACTAAAAAAGTGATTTTAAATTATAATAATATTACAGTTTTTTTTTTTTCTGAGCATAAGAATACAATGTTATTATTTAAATAATGTATTCACAATTACTTTCTGAATGTAATTGCTTCTGAGCTCCAGGGACCTGAAACAACTCTTTAACATGCCTAAAGTTTGCTTTACTGGATATATCATATTTGCTTCTCCATCATTTGATCAATTACTGTTGCCATAATCAGTAGAAACTGTACACAAACTTACCGTTATTTTTCCCGTAATTTGTATAGAAAGGAGATATTTGTGCTACTAAGTATTTAAAGGG
>NC_133363.1:40364593-40530307 GCF_049309525.1 Garra rufa | reverse complement strand
AACTAATTTTTTTATTAGTAATATGAATTGCTAAGAACTTCATTTGGACAAATGTAAAGGTGATTTCCCCAATATTTTGATTTGTGTGCACCCTCAGATTCTAGATTTTCAAATAGTTGTATCTCAGCCAAATATTGTCCTATTCCAGTTTAAAATCTAAAAAGTATCGTTGCTTTCTTTCACTGACTCTTTGGAACAAAGTAGGAGAATACAGATTTTGCAAAAACAAGACAGGCCAGACAGGAACACAGACACAGTTGGGTCCAGTCCAGCTGCTTGATCAAAACCTTTCTGATCTGACCTTTGACCCAGTGGTCAGAACACTTCCCTGCCATTTTCCTCTACTTCCGACAGCTGGGTAAAGTGCAAGATCAGATTTCTGCTGACCTGTACAATGTCATCCTCATGTTTCATCCTTTTTCAGACCCCCACTGCATAATTCGTAGCACATCTCAAAACCAACATGGGACAATCTAGCGATATCAGTGACGCCGTTAAACAACTTAACACATTTGTGTTCCCTAAGTCTCTAAGTCCTCGACCATTCGTCAAAAAGCTTCTTAATTAAAACTAAAAGAGAGTTGTGTCTGAGAGCAGAGTTCTCATTATTCTGCAAACACTCTGAGAATATCAACAGATAAGAGAGGAATGAAATTAACATCTCATCAGTGTGCCCGTGCCCGAGTTCAAGACAAATACATCAGAAGGAAAGAAGATTTCATTAATTAAAAGCAAGCTCGCTAGTAATCATCGCTATATACTGTAACATGAACAAAATAACGTAAGATATGAAGATGATATTTTGTTTAATGTTTTGTCTTTTAAAAGACAGGGCTGCATTTATTTGATCAAAAATATAGTAACAGTAATATTGTGAAAGATTATAACCATTTAAAATAACTGTTTCTTATTTGAATATATTTGAAAAATTAATTTATTCCTGTGAATGCAAAGCTGAATTTTCAGCAGTCATTACTGCAGTCTTAAGTGTCACATGATCCTTCAGAAATAATTCTAATATGCTGATTTGGTGCTCAAATAACATTATTTTCAAAGTTGAAAACAGTTATGCTGCTTAATAATGAAAAGAAAGTTTACAAAAACAGCATTTATTTTAAATCGAAATATTTTTTATTTCTATCTGGTAGTATGACACAAATGCAATTGGCCACTGCATTCAGAATGAGTGAAATGCACAAGATAAACTTTAAACCAGACTGAATGCAGGCAGATCAGATGCCTTATTTATCATTCAGTCAGAAGGGACAGATAGAGACTGTGGGTGGCACGGCATATCTTAGTGGGTTCTAGACAGGGGAGTCATGACTTTTGAGTTCATCCTCTGTTGGCCGGCGCCAGTCCGTCCAACGTCTCTATCAGAGCGGAGGCATCTTATTCCACCAGAGCAGCGTCCTATCACCGCTCTGATGAATGAGGATGAATTCCAGACTAAATAACTCCCACTATAACTCTCTCACACAGTCACCCCACTTTCGATAGTTATTTCAAACAAAATTAAGTAGGGTCCCTTACTAAGTCAAGAGGCCAAAATAAACAGCCTCAGCAACTTGCGTTTATTTAAAAGTTCAAGTTTTAGCTTTGGAGTGAGCCTCTCTAAAATGTGCAAGCTGTATAAACCATGAAAGAGATTTGTTTGTGTACATGTTGATACTGAAATTCCTACAAAATTATTAAAACATGGAATAGCTGGATAAAAGAGACTATCAAAACTCTTCCATTCGATTAAATGTGTAGAGCATGTGAGAAGTAGAGAAAAATGAAAGAGAGGAGTGAAATGTCTCGGAAGCTAAAAAAAGTGAGAAGGAAATGGTCTCTTTAATAATAACAGTCATGGTGGAGAATGCTTTAGATTTTTGGCACTACATTATAGTGACCTCGCCTGCTCCCATTTCTGTGGATTCTGGTCTGTGGTGGAAAATAGCAAAGCGTGACAGCACTTTCTCTCACCACTCCCCTACAATAACACTGGAGCCCCCTAACGGACTGACTTAACCACTGAGATGGATGACTGTTCCTGCAATCCTCTCATTCATCCATAAACCCCATGTAGAAATTACACACATTTACTAAACCAGAACTTTTGATAAAACTTACAACTTGCTTGGATAAATAATGATTAATGAATGAAATCAAAACTTAAATAGTGGGTTTTATCCAAAATTTCCAGCCTCCTGACTAGCATTTATGGTTCAAGTCTATGATGAAACCCTAGCTATCGTCAACCTCATGACGATCTCTTCAATATGTCCCACCCAAATGTGCATCAACACACCAAGATGTCTTTCAAAAGAACTGATTGCAAAACGTACTTACAACCAGGGTCGTAACTAATTACATGTAATCTGGATTATGTATTTAGATTCCAAAAGTTAAGTACTTGTAATTAGATTAAATTACATTTTAAAATGCTCGCAATCAGATTATAGTTACTTTTTTATTGATTACATATGTGACCCTAGACCACAAAACCATAAGGGTCTTTTTTTTTTAATCGAGATTTATACATCACCTGAATAAATATGCTTTGATGTATGGTTTGTTAGGACAGGACAATATTTGGATGAGATACAACTATTTGAAAATCTGGAATCTGAGGGTGCAGATAAATAAATAATTTCAAAAAATCATGAAAAATCACTGGAGTTCTGAGCAAAGCATATTACTAATCAAAAAGTTTTGATATATTTACGGTAGGAAACAAAATATCTTCATTGAACATGATCTTAATTCAATATACTAATGATTTTTTGGCATGAAAGAAATAATTTTGACATAAACAATGTATTTTTGGCAATTGCTACAAACATACCTGTGTTACTTAAGAATGGTTTTGTGGTCCAGGGTCACATATTATTTACACAACAGCAATAAATTATTCATAATTTAATAATTTTCCACAAATATTTTACATTTAAAAAATTTAAAAAAATAGCCTACTGCTTACATGCATTTATAAAGTCTTTAGTCATTAGTCAGTTAGCAACAGATTTACAAAAATCTTTTCAGGTTTAAGAAGCGTTTCAACATTGCATCAACTTGATTTTTATTTAAAATTGTCACTAGGTTATTTAACCATGTATTTCTAAGTCTTTGGAAGGCTTTTTGTCTTCACATTAAAATGCACAAATTCAGAAACATTTGTCATCTGACCCTCTTCCACCTTACATATTTACTTGAAAGCCCTAAGATTAAAAAAAAAAATGTAATAAGTATCATATTTGCATGTTCATTGGTTCTCTAATATTGGTTATGGTCACATGACATGCAGGTAAACAAATAAAATATTTATTTATTTAGTTTCAAGTTTTCCATTTTGATTTATTTCATTAAATTATTTTAAATTATTAAATTATTAGTTTTTCCATTAAATTCAAACACTCTTTCACGAACATCATATAATGCTTAAAGCACTTTATAAGTTCACTTTCAAAACAAAAAATTTACAGATAATGTACTCGCCTCCTTTTTATCCAAGACATTCATTTCTTTCTTCAGTCGCAAAGAAATTGTTTTTTGAGAAAAACATTTCAGGATTTTTCTCCATGGTGCACCGAGTTTGAACTTCCAAAATGCTTTATTTTAAATGTCGCTTGAAACGATCTCAAATGCAGTTGTAAACTATCCCAGCCGAAGAAGAAGGGTCTTTTCTAGCAAAACGATCGGCTATTTATTTATTTTTAATTACGATTTATATACTTTTTAACCTCAAATGCTTGTTTTTCTGGTTCTCACTCATTATTTTCTCACTCAACTTTCAAAATCATCCTACAGTACATTGCTGCAGAGTTCCGACCCAGTGTTTGCAAAGTAAACATGCAAAGAAGTTCAAACATAAAACAGTGATGCAGGACTATTTTTAAGTTGAGGGATAAAATGTCTTAAAGGAGAAAAAAAAAACAATTCAGGCGAGCGTTTGATATACTATTTTTTATTTATTTTTCAAAAAAAGAACCCATCGTTTCGCTAGATAAGACCCTTTTTCCTCGGCTGAGCTAGTTTACAACTGCATTTGGTATAGTTTGAAGTCGCATTAAAACTGCATTCTGGAAGTTCAAACTCGTGCCACCATAGAAGTCTACTATATGGAGAAAAATCCTGAAATGTTTTCCTCAAACTAAATATCTTTACGACTGAAGAAAGGAATACATGAACATCTTTGATGACAAGGGGGTGAGTACATTATCTGCAATTTTTGGTTCTAGAAGTGAACTTCTCCTTTAATAATGAATGGAACATATTTTCTTACTCTTTGTATTTTTATAACAATATGTGACCCTGGACCACAAAACCAGTCTTAAGTCGCTGGGGTATATTTGTAGCAATAGCCAAAAATACATTGCATGGGTCAAAATTTTTGATTTTTCTTTTATGCCAAAAATCATTTGGAAATTAAGTAAAGTTCATGTTCCATGAAGATTTTTTGTAAAATTCATACTGTAAACATATCAAAATGTAATTTTTGATTAGTAATATGCATTGTTAAGAACCTAAAATTTTTATTTTTTTGCATCCTCAGATTTCTGATTTCAAATAGATGTATCTCAGTCAAATATTGTCCTATCCTAACAAACCATACATCAATAGAAAGCTTATTTATTGAACTTTCATATGATGTATAAATCTCAAGTTTTGTCAAATTTAACCTTATGACTGGTTTTGTGGTCCAGGGTCACATATGGTACAATATGATCCTATTTAAATCAATGTGATAACTTGGGTCAAATGTAATCAAAAAGTAGTAGTCTGATTATTATTATTATTATTATACATACTATTATAACATATTTCATTAAAACAATATCTGCCTGACCTCAGTCAACTCATCTATGTCTCAGTTAAATCCCACTAGAAAAACAAGAGAAGAAAACCTTATCTGGCCCAAAATTACATTTGCCTGAAGGAAACACCTGAAACAACAAAAGCCAACTCTGATGAGAATACTCTGTATGTATGTGCTGTGCATGTGGCAGAATTGACAATAAAGCAGACTTTGACTGAGAATAAGAAAAGTTGATCAGTATAGCTGAAGAACAGAAGCAAAAGGAGGGAGAGCCTTTTCACACTTGGCTCCCAAACTCTGGAATAGCCTCCTTGATAACGTTCGGGGTTCAGACACACTCTGTATATTTAAATCTAGATTAAAGACTCATCTCTTTAGCCAAGCATTCACAAAATGTATCTCATAAGATTTTTCAGCTTGGGCAAAACACACAATTTTTGCTTGGTTGGAACAGCAGCTACGCTAATTATTTCTCTATTTGTTTCTCTGTTTCTGCCACGGGATTTCCATCCCGTGGTAACTAGGAATTACACAAGATTCAGCCCGGATTCAGAAGAGATGATGCCAACCCCTAAGAGGACCGCCGATGATGCCAGCCTTGAAACAACATACAGCACTACACAATTTTTCTACAAGTTTGATTGCAACACATAATCATTACTATTAGTGTTCATCATCTGTTTTTGATTACACCATTACTTTTTTTTTATATTTATACCATATGTACATCGACTTAACATACAGTAGTCACCACTAATAAGCTACTAAATATATTGTAGTAGCCTACATTTTTTGTACAGCTGCTTTGCAACGATTTGTATTGTGAAAAGCGCTATACAAATAAACTTAAAAGAGAAAAAAAAGAAGCACAGATAGCAAAGATGAGTGTGTGTTTGCATGTTTGTTTGTAAGTGTGAATGTTAGTGTGAAAGGGACATTACACTGCTGTGACTGTGCCAGCTAAAGCCTAGCAACCATCCCACTCAGCAACCAATGCAGAGAATGGCAGGTTAAGACTTGTCTCACTACACCCTTTAGAAACTCCTTCGCACTCCCCCTCCTCTTTTTACATGCCACACACAAGTAATGCCTACTAAATTCTTCCCTACTTGGAAGAGAGAAAAAAAGCGCATTCTTTGTATTAGTAGATTTATCTGGGATGGTAGACCTCCTTAAGGCACTGCCAGTCATTTCTAAAAAAAAAAAAAAGAAATACACCAGTGGCACTTTGTCTAAGTTAAATGAATAAAGACATAGTTCACTCAAAAATGAAAATGATGTTATCATTTCCTCAGTCCTGTCGTTCCAAACCTGAATGACTTTTTTTCTTCCGTGGAGCATAAAGTATTTTGAAACACTGACTTTGTTTGTATATGACAATAAACACATTCTTCAGAATCTCTTTTTTCAGGTTTGGAAAAACAAAGGTGAGGAGAATTTTCATTTTTGAATAGACTATGCCCACATTGATCATAAAACATTGTTGCAATTGAACATTTACCAAGGTGGTATAAATAACAGAGGGGGATGACAGCTGTTTTAACCAGATATTTTATGATGGAGCTTAGCAGAAACTCAAGTCAAACCAGAAAGAGTTATGCTGACAAAACAACGGGCCATAAATTTATTTCCTCATGGCTCGATTAGTAGACAATTAACCTACTGGGAAGAAAAGTGCATGGTCTAGAAAAGGAGTACATTTTTCTACCTATACAAAAAAACCAGCAATGCTTTAATGCCACATCTCTCCTCTAGGAGGCAGTCCAAATGCCTTACATTATTACAATATAACAAAAACATCCAATGTGACCGACAAGTATAATCTGCTGCTCCTATGAAGTAAGATTTTAAATTATTTAGTAGAGCTGTCTGACTCTAAGAAACACCTTTCGTCAGGTTTCTATACTGCTGATGATTGTGAACCAACACAACTGAAGTCAAAGTTATTGTCACTGTGGTTCAGCATGGAGCAGTTTGCGTACGCTGAGATCAGCAGTACCAGAGCCACACAAAATCACTAGCTGTCAGACAGCATTTGGAGACCCAGTTTCAGAATACATCTCTCGCCAAAAAAGAGCATTCACACCTCTACCCATAAACCAGATCAGCATAAGACCTCAAATGTTTCATAAAGCACCTCAAATACACCTTGTTCTAAAAGCTTCAAATCCTAAAAAAAATGAAAATCAATCAACGATATATATGCACAACTTACAAATTCTATGAATGCTTCTCTTAACATAACAAAACTGCTTTATCAACAAGACTGCATTAAAAATCTAATCAGCATCTGACAACTGTAATCAACAGACCCATTCTAAAGGATTTGGGGTCCCAAAGCAGTTTAGGGTGGTATACTCCATGGATACCTGGTCAAATAGCCCATAATTAATGAGTAATCTCTCTTAGGTATTCTCTAACACAATGAATAGTGTCTCTGCATGCAGGACTGCAGCCTCTTGTTTGCCAAGTACATTCCACACGATCAATATGCAGCAACACATTTCACTCATTATCCATCTCTCCAGCTCCTGAGCTTGAGACTAAAGTGTTATCTGTAGCAGATTATATAAAAAGGGTATCACATTTTTCAACACCCACAATGGCTGCTTTATGTTGACACATTAAGTGTATTGGAATCAATATATGGGTCAATGATGTGCTGTGGTTTTTGTTGTTAAGATTTTTTCCAGTTCTATTATTTAAAACTGCATTAAAATGTGATTCTTAGAGTCATTAAAAAGCTTGCAAATGAACATGCATGTAGTAAATATTAACACAAATATAGATCTTGAGTGACAGAGGCTAATGTTTACTAATGTTTTCTTTTTTCTGATGTTAGGCGTTAATGAGAATTTCAGGCCATTCATTAAAATTAAAAGCCAAATGAAACAAAATGTGACCCTGGACCACAAAACCAGTCTTAAGTAGCACAGGTATATTTGTGGCAATAGGCAACAAGAATACATTGTATGGGTCAAAATGACATTTTTCTTTTATACCAAAAAATCCTTAGGAAAATTAAGTAAAGATGATGTTCCATGAAAACATTTTGTAAATTTCCTACCATAAATATATCAAAACTTAAATTTTGATTAGTAATATGCATTGTTAAGAACTTCATTTGGACAACTTAAAGGTGATTTTCTCAATATTTAGATTTTTTTGCACCCTCAGATTCCAGATTTTCAAATAGTTGTGTCTCGGTTACATATTGTCCAATCCAAACAAACCATACATCAATGGAAAGCTTATTTATTCAGCTTTCAGATGCTGTATTAAATTTCAGTTTCAAGAAAACTGACCCTTATGACTTTTTTGGTTTTGTGGTCGAGGGTCACATATGTGAAAGGCCAAATACCAGGAATACCTTAAATGTCTCAGAATGATGTCATGTGATATGGATACTCAGGGTTTTGTATAGTGTCTCTGGGAAAAGAGCCAGGTAGAAAACCAAAGAAGTATGGACAATGGGATGAGTGTTTAAAAAAAAACAAAAAAAAAACTGAAGAATACTGCCATCTGAGAACACTCTAGGGAGAGGGAGAAAGACAAAGGAGGGTTCCTGCCTTACTAAGGGCTCCAAATCATACATCAAAGTCATGGACGTGTGTTGTTTGTACATGTTTTGAACACATGTACTGTACACAAGCATGAGCAAGTATGAGAATATGGCTCAACAGAAAAACAGCTGCTTAACTGCTTAGCAAGCACAACTACTTTTAAAGCTCTTAAGTAACAGTTTTGGGTGACAATGAAATAGCCAAAAATACATTGTATGGGTCAAAATTATCGATTTTTCTTTATGCTAAAAAAAATCATTAAGATATTAAGTAAATGTCATGTTTCATCAAGATATTTGTAAGTTTTTTACTATTAATATATCAAAACCTAATTTGATAAGTTATATGCACTGCTAATAACTTAATTTAGACAATTTTAAAAAGTGATTTTCTCAATATTTAGATTTTTTTTTACACCCTCAGATTCTAGATTTTCAAATGGTTCTATCTCAGCCAAATATTGTCATATCCTCACAAACCATACATAAATTGAATTATTTATTCAGCTTTCAGATGATGCATTAATCTCAATTTCAGAAAATTGACCCCTATGACTGGTTTTGAGACAAACTCACGTATGTTTTATTAGCTCAAACTGTTACTTAATGCTGTTATTTATACACTTTTTATTGAACACACCATCTAAGATTTAGGTTTGAATCCCGCTTTTCATAGGCATGAAATATTGAATCAAGTCTCCCATCCTTTAGCAGAAAAGTGGCTGTTTTGGTTGTGTAAGGTGATCTCAGAAAAGGGTGAGGCAAGAAATGCCTCATGTCCTTTTAGACCCTTCCCAAGAGAGTGAGAATGGGACAGATAAGCAGATACAGTTTCCAATAGAGCAGAAGGGAGGAGTGAAGATTCATTCAAACTGGGGGTGATGAAAAAACGTGCCAGATGTTATGCTGTTTACGCCAATCATACAACTGGGTAACATCTGGTGCACATATCAGCACATTCCCCTCTCTCTCTCTCTCTCTCTCTCTCTCTCTTCCAACCCTCCTCTGGATGACTTCAGCAAAAACAGAATGAGGAATGAGGAAGATCCACAGAACGCCTACATACAGTACAACTAAAAACTTGCTGATAAGCCCGGCGTTTTAACATCAGTGATCAAATGGCATTAAACATTCGCCTCAAATGGCTTCTTCCATTTTCAAATGAGCATATGAGAAGTATACAAACTTGCTGAAATACAAAGTTTCACAAAATTTAACTTCTTGAAACTGACAAAAATGTGTAAGGAGAGAAGTTTCAATGACAGAACATAACCTGGCCACAAATATCAGCCTTTGATTTTTGTTCCAAGTAAAATTTAATTTTGATTCAAATCATAAGCTGATTGATGATCAGAAGACAGATAAGATAAACATTCCAAGAACATTGAGGAAAACATTCCAAGAATTGTCTCCATACATTAACTTCAATGTTGGCCAATAGGTTTAAGTTCCAAACTGCAATTTCAATGGAGCTTCAAAGGGCTCCACACGATCCCAGCCGAGGAATAAGGGTCTTATCTAAATATATCTGTCAATACTAATTTTCTTTAAAAAAAAAAAAAAAATTATCTCCACAAATGCTCATCTTGCACTAGATCTGCAATGTGCATGCGCATTTTCACACATTGCATAATTACGTTGGGAAAAGTCATGCACTGTCACTTCTTCATCTGTGTATTTCGGGTAAACCTCGTGGTTTTAACTTTTTTGTAAAGGGCGTTTGACTTTCTTTGCGCGTTCACTTTGTAAACACTGGGTTGGCACTTCCGCCTGTCACATTTTCATGATTACGTAATGTTGTAAGACGAGCATTTTTAGTTAAAAAGTATATAAAGTTTTCTTCTTAGAAAATTACCGTTTGTTTTGCTAGAGAAAACTCTTATTCCTACGCTGGGATCATGTAGAGCCCTTTGAAGCTACACTGAAACTTAAATCACTTAACAATATATCCTTTACAATAATCTAACAATTTGAAGCAATCACTACAAAAACATACAAGTAACAACAACAGTACTGATACGGGATGTCCATTAACTGAACATGCACAGCATCAGCCGGTTCCTGTGCAGACAGCTTTGTTCACAATAATGGGAGCAATTTTGGGGTTGATTTTTTTTTTTTTTTACCAAGACTGTTTTGAAAACTTTACTTGGTGAAAAGATTATCCTGGCCCTCCACCCCCAGACCCTTGGCGATAGCAGTTCCTGATTTAAGACCAGCAGGTTTTAGCAGCCAGCATGGAGCCAAATTTTCCGGCTCAGAACCACCAATACAAATGCTTAAAACTAAGCTGCATTAAAGTGCACATTTATTAATCAGTCTCCCAGTGAATAATTTCAGTTACAAAATAATGACATTCATGCTATCAAAAACTCTCCAAGACATTCTTTCACTCCATGAGCGCCTTTTTGAATTAATAAAATCAGATCAGATGAGACACAAATTGTTCAGTTTAAAACAGAGTACAGATGATTTTCAAACAGCCTTGAATCTGTGCAAAAGGAAAATATGCTTACATCATTTATAATGTGTTGACCATCAAGCTTAATATTAATTTGATAAACATTTCTTATCTAACAAAGCTTCATAATCTGATACCATGTGCAAATAGCGTACCTGAGAACAAACCTGCTTTTATTAGATAACTTTCTTATCCACTTTAATAAATTAAATCTTGATTTTTGGACTTAATTTACCCTCTCTGTCAATACACTCTACACTTTAACATCAAAGCTCAAAATAATTCTCTTTGAGGAACGAACAGAGAACTGGGCTCTACAAGAAACTACACGTTAGTCAATCGGTTCAGTGGAAACTCATTTTATTGCAGTAACGTCAGCTCTGCCGTGTACTGATCACAGGGTTCCGGGTTCCAGTCTTTTGAGCTGTGCATATAAGCCTGAGGGCTTTCAACTACAACAAATTCCCATTGCCTGTAATCCCCAGCCATTTATTCATCCTAGGGTAACCTTCAATCCTTACTGTCAGTTTCCCACTACACTGGGGGCCTGAGCTTAACACAGCAAAGCTTTCAGAGAGGCTCAGTGGGCACCACAGACATGGTCACAGCAAAGCTTTCAGACAGACACAGCAGGAACAAACACCGATACACCATGTTTATACACTCCTGTACTTTCACCAATCAATTCTCAAAATAAATAAATAAATGCTGCACGATATTCTTGGTGGACTGGATGATAAATTGTTTTCAAAACATTTTACTGATGATGAAAATAATATTCTTTGGTTATTCTTGACAGAATGTGGGACAAATAACTAAAACTAATTGCGTTGGTCAAAGACAAGTGGTAGTGTTGAGTAAAATTATTTATTTGAACAATTACTTAAAATCCAAATAAAAGGTTTGGTCCCACTTTACATTAGGTGGCCTTAACTACTATGTACTTAAATTTAAATTAATCAATTGGTACAATGTACTTATTTTGTACATACATTGTACTTATATATTTTTAACAACCTATAAGTAATTACATTTGTAATTATTTTCTGTAATTACCACTGTTGAACCAACCCTTACACCCTAACCCACCCTTAAACCTACCCATACCACCAAACCTGTCCCTAACCTTAACCCATATCCCACCTTAATAGAAGCAAAAGTGTTTTGCAAATTGCAATGCAATATGACCACATTAAGTACATTGTACTTATTTTTTATGCAAGTACATAATAGTTAAGGCCACCTAACATAAAGTGTGACCAAAGGTTTTAATAGAGTGGTGCAAGTATGACGTCAGAACCCACAAGACAACTTTGCTGCTGATTACTTTTAAGATTTTCCTATCCGCTTGTTAAGTGATGACATAACGCATGTCCAATGAATGATGTTTCCGGGTCCAAGCTTCAACTTCTTTCCCTTAAGAATACCATCTCAACGACCGTTTATGAGCACGGTTTATTCATATTAAACATTTAAGCTAAACGTTTTACAGTGTACACTACAGTCTACGTGCTCGCAACGTACCAAACACAAATCATTTTTATATTTATTTATATGTATTTTTCATTGTCTGGCGATCTGAGATTTTGGTATGGAGATAAAGGGGAGGATTATAACTTTTGGTAGTATTATATAACATTGTAAGTGTATATTAGCACCGTTTGTTGTTTTCTCATGGCATTTGATAGAACATTTGGACACTGAAGCGGTGACGCATGACGTCAGACTTGACAACCGAATAGGGTTTTATAATGTGTTTTTTTCAATTTATGAAACCCTAACCCTAACTTCAAACTACTTTGATATTTTATTCTAGAATATAAACTGCATACACCCATACTAAAAATTTTAATTTAAAGCGACTTATGTTCGAAAACTAGATAAGATCATTAGGGATGCAAGTGCATCAGGTGCAACAAAAGCATCAAGTTATGTTGTTAAAAAAAAAAAAAAAAAAAAAACTATGGGCGAATTTCAATTCATGTCGACTTTAAGAGCTGTCATGATCATGTATTTAACAATTCAGTACCATTCCATTAAATTAAAACCATGATTGATTAACTGACGGCTGCTAATCTAGTTTTATACACTTTTACAGTGCACTGTTACTGCCCCTTCAAAAACAAAGTTCACTCAAAAATTTATATTTGATCATTATTTACTTACCCTTATGTCGTTCCAAACCTGTTTCACTATTTTTCCTTATGTTGTACACAAAATATTTTTTAAAGAACACTGGGAAACAAAAAGCTTTTTGGAGCTTCTTTTTTCATGTTTCACAGAAGTAATTATACAGACTTGCAACAAAGGTTCAGTAAATGCTGACCATTTTTATTTTTGTGTGAACTATCCCTTTAAGCAGTGCACAGTTGGCTGGATTTGCTTTTTGGTGCCAGTGCACTCTTTACCACTAGAGAACAAAGAAGCCCTTAAAATGGTTATTTGTAATGCAAACCACTTCAGTGATTCAGCAAAGAAACCTTACTATGATATATTTTTTCTTCATCACCAAACAACAGCTAATCCTGAAGACAATCCATGACAGCCATGTATGATACACCCAGCAAAGAAAATACTACAGAAAACTGCTGTTGAGAGCTGGTGAGTGGCAGTGGATGCTGTACAATCACATTCAATTTAGTACAATTATACATCAGAGCACACATTGGATGTTATCAAAAGTAAACTATGGAAGTTTCACTCAACTAAAAAAACGAAATAAAAACAGAAAGGTTTGAGAAATCGGTCTCTGAGGGTTGTTAGCTTTAGGTAGTTTGTTCATTGAAATGAATACTGAAAACAGAAACTGTGAGTGAGATGCAGTACTGGGAAATTGTGCATTCATTTAATTCAGGCCCCAGGCATGCCTCAAGGACTGCAAAGAGCCAGAAACACCACTGCTTGCACACCATGGTATTTTGAAGACATAGTCAAATAGAATGTAAACATGGAGGTGCACTGCAGTGACTGAACTTCAGCAGTTCACCCCAAATTAAAATATCTGTCACCGTTTACTCACCCTCGTATGGTTTCAAACCTGTTTTCTGGCAACGAAAAACGAATTTTGAGTGACATGCGATCTGACCAGTCATAGAGCACAGGGCTCTACAGTGCGACTATTTTAGTCGCATTTGCGAATGAAAACTACTGCGTGCGACTATGAAAAAATATTTAGGAGCGCCATGCGTATTTGTGTTTGTGCTGAAAAGAGCTTCAAAGGTTTCTATGTGTTTTTGCAATGTTAAGTAATGAACCACAGACATATCTCACATCCTTTTATAAAACAAAGTGTAGAGAGAGTGTAGAGAGCTTCGTTGATTATAATGAAATTTTGTGAGATCGCAATGAACGAAAATGAGTGACAGCTTTTAATGATTTTTAAGGAAGTTTGTAAATGAGATATTGATTTAATCAGTTAAATAAACAAGTTAATATTAAGTGACTGACATTGTCTGACTATGACACCATTGCCTGATTTTGCACTATTTTGTCGTCAAAAATGGTCGGAAACAAGTCACAACCGAGCCGCTGAGCATCGCCATTTAAACACAGCGGTGTTTTGTTTATGAATGAACATGCGTTTTTAATCAAATCTAGTGAGTCAATGATTTAATTTCCCATTCATAAAGACCCTTGCTTTATTCCTGAATGAATCAGATGTTCAAACGAATCAAATCAATGATATGACTCAGTCATTAAATCAGTGACTTGCTGCCACCTACTGGCAGATTTAGTTTCACTTTTAAAGGATCACTATTTTAGTTATTCAAACCATTCAATATTTCTGTATTCAAAATTTAAAACATTCATCTCAACATGAATTTATGAATTAGATTGCACTCATGCCACCTCTGAATCTCTACTGGTTCTTATTCTGCTGTTCTTCTAATTAGAGATTGTGAAAAGCTTAAATATTTTTTATTAAAAAAAATTGACATAAAAGATTACATACTTTTAATAAAGTTGCCAAAAATGCCATTACAAAGGTAAAAACAAAATTCCCTCTGTAAAACACTTTAAGGTGTCAAATATCACCTCGTAATGGAAAGCAAATTTTTGATCAGATTTGTGCTCCTCAAAAGAAAAGTAAGTGTAAAGCCCAGAATCAGTCATTTTGTCCGACAAACAAATCAGACAGGAGAGTAGATTAAGTTTGGTGGACTTAAACTTGAAATTTTGTGTGCACTGATGTCTTTCAACAGTTGAAATAAAATATGTTAATTATTTCCAGCTTTAAGTAAATAAGAAAAGACTATCAGTTCACGTGTCGACTGATCTAAGAACACAGTGATCTGTTGTGACACATTAAAGAGCCACAAAACAGTATTTACTGTTTGAATTTCTTAAACATTTTAAAGCTGAGACCTTGTTTCATACCAGAAGTAACCTGCTCTGTCTTGTCTGTCAGGATGTTGTCAGTTTCCTCTTTGCTCCGCAGTGTAACTAAGGAGAGCAGATTTTTGCAAAGAGTTAATTGCTGCAATGCAGAAAAAAGTCGTCATTTACTTTTTAAAAAATTGGCAAATTTGAAGTAGCAAAGCAAAAATAAGGCTGTACATATTTAAATCAATAATATCATAACTAGGGCCGGGACTTGATTAAAAAAAATTAATCTAATTAATTAGAGGCTTTGTAATTAATTAATCGAAATTAATCGCATTTTAATCGCATATAAATATTTGACCTGAGAACAGTGAGGAGTAAGTTTTTTTCATATGGATTTTTAATTATACCATTGAATGACTGAATACATAAGCTTAAGCAACAAAATAGTTTATTTTTGTAAACCAAGTCCAACAGACCAGTGCAATATTGCCATTAAGTGTAGCAATAGGCTCGATGTCCTGCGGTGAGATGCGAATTCCTTGTTGCATAGCTTGCACACAACCATGCTCTTATCGACGCTTTAATCCCTTCGTTTTTTATAAGAAAATTTCCCATCCACGGGGCCAACCAAACGGTCTCATCAGCTTCTTTGCCCATGTTCACTGTGGTTTGTTTTTGTCTGAACGCTAGTTGGTACTCCAGTATAATCGGTCCGCCGAAACTTATCCAGTGAGAAACGTTACGCAGTGCAAAAATAAGTCAGATTAAAATGCGTTAAAAAAAAATTTAACATGTTATTTTTGTGTAATTAATTAATCTAAATTAACGCGTTAAAAGTCCCGGCCCTAATCATAACACAAAAACTCAAAAGTCTTCACTACAACACAGCAAATAAATGGTTTAACTTTAAAAAAAAAAAAAAAAGCTGTGTAAGTTTTAATTAAAAAAAAAAGACTACCTCCATTTTTGTAATAAATTTGTATTAAATCATAAAAAAAAACTGAATCTCTGATAATAATACTAATACTTACTAGTATTGCAAATGATAATACTAATCATAATAATAGTAATAAAATGGCCATTTTCTGGTCACATGCTCTACAGCTATTAGAATATTCTAGGGATGCACCGAATATTCGGCCGCCGAAATATTTTTATCACCGAAACAACACGACCAAAAAAGTATGTTGACGCAAACAGAAAACACAGCCTGCACGTGCTTGTCTGAAGCAACACGTCTGCGGTGTGGACAGTGTTGGGGAGTAACTAGTTACATGTAACGGAATTTAATTACAAAATAAATGTAATTGTATTTAGTTACAGTTACTGAGAAAACGTGTGTAATTAAATTGCAGTTACTTCTCAAAAATGCCAGTGATTACAAAGGGTATTACATCTGAATTTTTTCCTGAATGTTTTTTCCAAGGCATTGTTAGATGCTCGTGTTTCCTGTCATAACTATGCAAACATTTAATTTCAAACCCAGTATCACAGCTATTAAACTATTTCTTATGATGTAATTTATGTTATGATCTTGTTATGACATATAGTGCAACTGTGCTCACGGTGAACCTAGTTTGATTCCCATCTCAAGGTCCTTTGCCGATCCCGCTCCCCTCTCTCCTCCCAGCTCTTTCCTGTTATCTCTCTACTGTCCTATCACAATAAAAGGCATAAAAAGACCCCCCAAAAAAAGTTAAAAAAAAAATAAAATAGTTTGTGGTGGCTGTGCTTTAAAATAAATTACACGGTACTGTGGAATGCTTAATTCTGATTGGTCAGTCACGACATTCAGGGCAACTTAAGTCAGTGCTATGCTTGATCATTTTTCTTGGCAGAAGCTTTGTGTTTGGTTAGCTAATAAATTATTAAAGCTTAATTCAATATTATGTGGACAATTTCTTAATTCTGTCATCCTGGTATCGTGGACTCACTCTATTGTTTCATACAAATGCAGCTGCTGCCTTTTTTTTGTACACTGTAATGGATTAGAAGATAACTAACAAACTAGTACTACTTCCTTAATTATTTATGTGGTGAAATGTTGTGTAAGAAAATTGGTAAGACTGCACTGTATACCTAAAATGTCTAATTTGAACTTGCCATTTGCTAGCAACTGATTTCTTCATGGAAGCTTTGCGTTCAAATATTTCACTCAGATCAGTGTTTCGTGTCTAATAATTTTGACCTAAACATCTAAATAATCTATGAAGCAGTTGTGTTTAATAAGTGGGATAATGTTGTTGATAAAAATAAAGATGTATATTATCCCTTACTTAATTCAAGTGATGAAGGATTTTGAAAGTCTGACAATAATCAACGTTGAGTGCTACTGTAAGATTAACTCTGCCTGGTTTAAATGTTTCAAAATTAATAACAGTTGAAAATATTCAAAATTTAGAAAAGTAATCAAAAAGACAATGTGAGACGATTATATGTCATGTGCTGATATTAATTTAGTCCCCTAATATTTTTCTTGTGCCCCGAACATGGTGGGAAAAAAATAAAAAGAAACGTCTTTTGTGTTAAGGTTTGTTTTTGAAGGTCTTAAAGCTCTTAATTTTCATTGATGACTGCAGTGTTATTAGGGGTTAAGAAAGTCTTAATTATGATTTCAGGTGGTCTTAAATGTGGGGACTGAAAGACAAGAATTTCGATGAAACTTCAAAAGGCTATCCACTGAATAAGAGCGCTATACGTTTCAAAGTCATTTTGCTGCGCTGCTTTGTGTACCATTCTGAAAGCGCCTCCTGCTAGAAGAGAAACACGTAGAGTTGTAAATGTGAACTGATGGATCCACAAGATAATGTGTTATAAAAATTTTAACAATTTAAACAAAGGCAGTAAAATATATGTATCTTTTATTTAAGTAATATAATACTTGATTGATAATAACTGTTTAAATTAATATAATTGATTTATTCTTTGAAACTTTAATATTAATTTATGCAATTGCAATGCCTTGATTTTAGTAAGATTAGTACACAGTCATAGCCATAAATGCAATGGTACTAATAATTGGCATAATTCTTTCTGTGTTTCGGTTTTCGGCCTTGGTTTCCTCTTTTTCGGTTTTGGCCAAGAATTTTCATTTCGGTGCATCCCAAGCAGGGTTCGAATTACGGGGGAGCTAAGGGGAGCTCGGCTCCCCTGAAAAGGACCTGGGCTCCCCTGAAAGCCTACTTTGAGACATTTAGGGGGAGCTCTAAAACACTTTCCATTTTTTGTGTCGCATATAGATTTTGATTTTCTGTACATTAAGGTTCCTGAAATAAATGATGATATTAAAAATGTGTCAATGTTGTGTGTTTATTCGCTCATTACATTACTATTTCCGAACACTATTTTCCGCTGTCTCCTGCTGTGACCATTCATGCGTGGCGGCGCTGCACTGAAATTTCTACGTTTACGTCATCACTTGAACTTCTCACTGAGTTGGTATTTGAATGTTAGCTTAAAGGGATAGTTCGAGCATTTAAGACATGAAGTTGTATTCAATCCTTATCAGCACTATAGTGTATACACACTGACCCACACTGCGTTCACCTCCCTGGTCAGAGTTCTGGCCGCTGGAAGTTTTTCAAGAAAGTAGTCACGGTTAGTTTCCGGGGCCTCAAAACTGTGCGTTTTTACGTGAAAAAAATATATGCGTTTCAAAGCTTGATTAGTTTACATCACAAAAAACACTCCTGACAAAAATCATACCTCAGTTTTAATCGGCACTATTTTCTTTCCGTTTCCATCAATCCGCGCTGCTGTCAGTTCGCACGTTCCGATCAGCTGTTCCATTACACACTCGAATGACAACGACGTAAAAAGTAGAAAATTAACAATGGTGCGAACTTGTAAATTCCCAGGTTGTGACCACAAGAATGTGCAGGGATCGCCGTTCAGATTCCATCGTTCTCCTGTTTCTGATATAGTTATGAGACAGCTTTGGCTGGTTGCCATCGGCTACTCTGCGGGAGCTAAAATATCCAGTATCAAGGATTTTCGTGTGTGCAGCGCTCACTTCAGCGAAGACGATTACATCACCAACCAAGGAGGAAAAATCAAAAAACGGATTTTAAAGAAGCTCTATTTACTAACTTTATGTCGCATACGACAGGTTTATTTTGAAGCTAACGTCGGTTTTTAGGCTAACGTTACACTGAGAATATTCTAACCGGGGCAGTGATAGCATCGACAATAATCGACTGTCTATGTGGCGAGAAAATCGTCAAATGTCATAACTAATGAATTTAATTGAATCTATATAACACAACAAAATATGATGCTTTGCTATATTTGTTATTGTCTGTAACTATGCGGAACGTGTGTCGGTATCATCGTGTTTATAAGTGTGCTTGAAGTCACATACAGGTAGGTCTAAACCAGGTATCTCCAACTCCGGTCATCGTGAGCTACATTCCTGCAGCTCGATGTTTTCCTATGACAGGACACCTTTCTCAAATGAGACATTCTGTACAAGCCTGCTAATTACCCGTTGATTTGAGTCAGGTGTGTTGCATCAGAGAAAAACTGAAACCAGCAAGACAGTAGCTCACGAGGACTGGAGATCCCATGTCTAAACTGTACAGTAAACAATCTGATGTTTAGACTCCTGTGGAAATCACGTGAAACGAGGTCTAATATAAAAATATATATATCGTCTGTTCCGTCTGACATTGTGCTAAAATTGGTTTCATCATCAGAAGTTTCGTAGTCAGACATGTTGTCAGCGAGTCGCGCTATCAACAGCTGATCGGAACGTGCGAACTGACAGCAGCGCGGATTGATGGAAACGGAAAGAATATAGTGCCGATTAAAACTGAGGTATGATTTTTGTCAGGAGTGTTTTTTGTGATGTAAATTAATCAAGCTTTGAAACGCATATATTTTTTTCACGTAAAAATGCACAGTTTTGAGGCCCCGGAAACTAACCGTGACTACTTTCTTGAAAAACTTCCAGCGGCCAGAACTCTGACCAGGGAGGTGAACGCAGTGTGGGTCAGTGTGTATACACTATAGTGCTGATAAGGATTGCATACAACTTCATGTCTTAAATGCTCGAATTATCCCTTTAACTTCAAGTTCAAAACATACTTTATTCGTTTTTTGGAACACTCTGTGGATACTAATAAGAATGTCAAAAAGAAAGCAGCCAAAACTCAGTCAATTTGGATTTACAAAACAAACAAAGAGGAGTGATGACAGCACACCAGCTACTATTTTTTTATGATTGTTATGTGAGTTATTCTGTTTTCATCATGATTTGCATGATGTAGGCCTATGCGCGGTTGATTCAGAACCGTGGATAGAGCTGTTTGCCCTACACTGACAACACTGACTGACGCTTGCGTTTTGAAGTAAACGGTTTACCAAGTAAACAATAGGTTTACTGTAAACCTATTGTTTCAAATGCCCGTACATGCACCAAAAGCGTTAAAGTCAGTCAGGCAGGATCGGAAAATAGGGCTCCCCCGAAAGCCACTTTGTAATTCGAACCCTGATCCCAAGAATATTACAATATACATAAACATTATAAGTGTATTATTGCACATTTTTGTCTTGCTATTCTCTTCTGGGAGTACTAGAGATTCTAACTCTTGCCATTTTTTAGTTATTTAGTAAGTTGAGATGAATTGTAAAATTATTGAAATACAAATTGTAGATTAAAGGGACAGTTCAGCAAGAAATGAAAATTGTCAATAATTACTCACCTTCTTGCTGTTCAAAACCTGTAAGACGGTATTAAATGAATATCAAAGACTGACAGGGACGAGAAGAAATTGTTGAATAACGTTTTTTTGTTTTCTTTGCACACAAAAAGTATTCTCATAGCTTCATAAAAGTAAGATTGGACCACTGATGTCACATACACTGTTTTTTCCATGTCTTTGTTTATTTTACGAGGTTTGGAACAGCATGAAGGTGAGTAAATAATGTCAACTTTAATTTTTGGGTGAACTATCCCTTTTAGAAACATTTTACAAAGGTAGGCCATGGCCTTTCATTTAACATTTATAAAACCTTACAAGAGATCCCATACAAGAAATGACAAGAAGGAATTAAAGAATATTTTCACACTCTTCTATATCTAACATGACCTAAAATTATCTTTATTTGGATAAAAGATGTCAGATATAAATTAATGTTCAGTTACAATGGATATTTTGAATAAGGTGCATATGTCGAGACATACCAACTGTCAGATTCCAGAAATCTAGTTTTATATGGTTCTAATATACAGTATAACACACTTCACTCTGATTAAGATTGAAATATTTGTGTGTGTGTGTGTGTGTGTGTGTGTGTGTGTGTGTGTGTGTGTGTGTGTGTGTGTGTGTGTGTGTGTGTGTGTGTGTGTGTGTGTGTGTGTGTGTAAACATACTGAATGATTGCTGAAACTCTGAGAAAACTATTCCGGCCACTGAAAGAATCTACAGACATGTCACAAAAAGAGAGGGTGTGCTCCCATGGTCCTTTGTGTTCTGTTAAGTCAAAGGGCAACCAGTGACAATAGTCCAGCTCCGAAAGCATGTGGAAATGCTTTTTCCCATGTGTCAAAGAGGCATCAAGTCAAAACTGAGCTTATAGTGTAAGAGAGCAAATGATCATCAATTGCTGAGTGAACATGACATCAGTTCCTCTGAATCATCTTCACAGCGAGATCCCTTAATTTTAAAGAAAAAACAAAACCCTTCAAAAGGCTCTTCAATAACTAACCCCCATGCAGCCTCCCACACTGGCCTGGGTGCCAGGCTCTTTGACATGGAAATTAAAAAGAGGGGAGGGTGAAGATCTCAAGGATCAGCTGCTTCTGAATTAAGGCTGTTTGTGTTTTTTGATTCAATGTTATACTCGAAGAAAAGAAAACTCAACTCATTTTCAGAAGCTCAATATGATATTCTAGAAAGTGATCCCTAGTCTCGTCTTTATACAGCTAACAAAAGATTTTACAACTGCAGAGAGAGGCAAGTTTAAAGTTTCCCAAAGTTCGGCAAATAGGCGTTAATTCGTGCCGCAAAAAGACCGGTGTCTGTGTTCAGGCCTGTTAGTGGATGTGACACATAATGAAGTGTCAAAAGATTTGCCATAAGGCTGAATGATCTGAGCAAAGCCTCTTGAGAACAAAACAACTATGAGAAGAAACGTTAGATGAAATAACACACCGAAAGGTAAATTAGGCTAACGTTAATCAGCTATGGCAAGAAACAAAACCTGCGCAATTTCGGTTCAGAGGTTTTCATTAAAAACAAAACAAGCAAATCTGTTGGAAACTCGTAACTTACTGTGATGGTAACTTCATGCTTTTTCAGTCGATA
Source organism: Garra rufa (assembly GCF_049309525.1). NCBI lineage: Eukaryota > Metazoa > Chordata > Actinopteri > Cypriniformes > Cyprinidae > Garra > Garra rufa. The sequence goes on along the minus strand of NC_133363.1, from coordinate 40,507,850 downwards.
CTTCAAACTCTTCATGTTTTCTCTTTGGTTGTATAAATAAACAGTGGCGTGTCGGTTAGAATTTGAATAAATTACAACAACAGTTAGGTTTTACGGTTTAGTTTGATAACGCAGAAACAACTTTTAACGTCTGACAACACACTGCGAGTTTCACCTGACGCGAAACACCAGCAGGCTTATCTGGACCCGTTTCCTTACCGACAACGCCGTAACCCAATGGCAGTGAGAGAGCGTAGAATACATTACGTTTAAGCCAATCAGACATTAGAGAGGGCGGGACTTCCTCGTGGTCCTAGCAGGGTTTGAAATTGTAGCAGGGAACAACAGGAGATGCTGTTGTGCGCCTGACGTCATCTTTACCTGGAAAAAGGCTGGACTTTGTCTCAGATAGAGGCAATTCATGGAGTTAGTGTGAAAGGTATTTATTTATTTGATATCAACACCTGAATTGCTTTGGGTGGAGCCATACAGTTTGGGAAAGAAAGGTGTTACGTAAGAAATAGGTTTATAGCGAAATATTATAGCGAATTTCATTATTCTGATAGCAGCGCCAGTGTTTATGTTGCTAATGATATTTTCATTTGTAACTCAAAAACATTCTTGTTTTAAATGTAAGTTTGTTAGTTTGCATAAATTAAAAAAAGAAACAATAATTCTAAATAACAAACGGAGCTACGGTTTACAAAACAAAAACCAAAAATGCTTTGCATACCTTTTATTTTTGAAGATACCTGAATGCATGTCTATCATTGGTTATATTTTTATGCCATTCAAGAGATGTGTTGCCCCCTTCTGGCCTTGAAAAGAACAAAAGAGAAACCAGAAACACTTGGATGAAACTGGTGAATGAGGCGTTTGAGATTCTGTAAGAACAATGTCAGTTTTTAAATGTCAGATTTCTATAGAACATGTTACTTGAACAAAAGTAGTTTAAATGCATTTATATATTTATATAAATTGAGAGGCTGACACCTGATTGATTTCATTGACACCTGAGCAAAATGAAACTTTGCCATTGTCTGCTCTTTTTTTTGCTTGGTTATCATAAATTTTGTCCAGGAAGTGACAGATTTAGAGGAAGAGGCCTGATTATCCTTGTATAGGCCCTCAGGTCAACCTTATAGTTATTCAGCAGGAAATATGACTTTCTTACTGCCAAATTTTGCTTCCTGTATGCGCAAAGTACTGTCACAACAATATTAATAAAGCAATTTTGTGAATGACTAAGGTTCATATGTTAGTAATCTCCCTCTAAAGGTTTATAACACCATAGTTTTTAATATAATTGCAAAAAATCTGATGAAAACAGTTATATAAAATAATGACAGAATTAATGTTGATGTACTGTAGCATTCACAATATTTTGTTTATTTAGGTACTTTATGTGCTAATCACTTTTCAGTCACTTGGAGTCAGGACAGAGAATTACAGAAGGCTGTTTCCGCCACTGAATAAAAGATAAAAAAAAAAAAGGTAATTGCAACTTTTTATCTCACAAATGTAAATCTGAGCTGTTTCAACTGAAAGAAACTTGCACTGAATGATCTTTAAACATGCCAGTGCCTTTGTTTTGTCTCAAGATGCACACCAGTAAGTTTTTTCTAAGGCATGTTTATAAAATTTTACTTAAATGTCCTAATTAAACGATGGCCTAATCCTGGCTTAATCTATGCCCTGTCTGTGAAACCAGGCCCCAAAATTACTATTTTTTCTTAGAATTGCATGATATAACATCACAATTGCGAGAATAAAGTCAGAGTTTGTATCTTGCAATTTTCACTTTCTCAGAATTGTGAGATATAAACTCACAATTGTGAGTTATAAAGTCCAGTTTTGAGGGAGAAAAAGACTTATATGTTCTCAGAGTTTATATATCACAATTCTGACTTAGTAACTCGCAATTGTGTGTTATAAAGTCAGAATAGAAAAGTCACAATTGTGAGATGTAAAATTGCAATTCTGAGATAAAAAAGTCGCAATTACCCTTTTTTTAAAATTCAGTGGCGGAAACAGGAGACTGACCAGAGTACACTCTTAAAAATAAAGGTGCTTCAGAAGGTTCTTCACAGCGATGCCATAGAAGATCTATCTTTGGTTCCACAAAGAACTATTCAGTCAAAGGTTCTTTAAAGAACCACCTCTTTCTTGCCTTTTTATAATCTGAAGAACCTTCCTTTGCCACAAAGAGAAAAAGTATTATTCTCTCTTTATTTTAGACCATGAATCAGCAGAGCTAGATTTTTACAAACGATGGCTTGTCATCAAGCATAACACTATTATTTCCACACTGCTGTAGGCAACATCTGTGCGACCTTCAACTGGTAGTGAGAAATTTGGTGGGGTAGTTTTTAGCTGGAAGGAAGAATATTTCACTCATGTCAAGTTTAAGCTTGAGGTGTCAGAAAGGGGATGCAGACTTTTTGAGATCACATATGCAGGAGGGAAGGATGATGAAAGTGTAATGTCATTTCAGAGCTGTAAGAAATGGGACACATTATTGTAAATACAACAAAGATAATGGGGTATGTTTTACCAGAAAATTATTTCAATCTATCAAAATTGCATGCTTAATTCCATGTGGTTTCATTGTAAGTATTTGTAAAATGTACCATGATTTTCAGAATTTTTCAGAGTAAATCCTACAACATTTTTTCCACTGTGCTACAGTTCCACTACTTCCACAGGACTTCCTGTTTTGCTGAGCTGCCGTGTGGTTTGTGTTTTTAGCTCTCTGTGATTGTAGCTTTCTGGAGCTTGTTTTTCTTTAGAAATCTCTATCTTATTATTACTCTCTGCTGTTTAAAGTAATTAAAAACAGCTTTACTCCCAACAGACTTGTGAAATTATCCGTCACACTAATCTGACCGCTCACTTTACCCATTAACCGCGAGTGCAGTGGGTTAGCTATTTAGTTATTTAGCTTGCCACTGGCAACTTGCATTTACATTCACGTTCACTACTCGCGCCTACTACCGCTCTCCTTTCTCTCTCGCGAACCGTTTCGCTTTTATTCCACAACCACGATTTGCAACAAGTTAGCATTCCGTTAGCCGATTAGCTTGCAAATTGCGATTCCTTTTACGTCCTATTCACTCCGTTGTTCCTCCCCCCATCCCTCTCTTCAAGAGTTCATCAAAACAACAGTGGTAAGTTGGAACCATTCTACAAAAACGGAAAGAAGTCATAGATCCTCTTCTGAATATTATTAATTCGTCACTATCGTTAGGATATGTCCCCAAAACTTTCAAACTGGCTGTTATTAAGCCTCTAATTAAAAAACCTCAACTTGATCCCAATGAATTAAACAACTACAGACCAATTTCAAATCTCCCTTTTCTGGCAAAGATACTAGAAAAGGTAGTGTCCTCACAATTGTGTTCTTTCTTAGAGAAAAATGGTATCTGTGAGGATTTCCAGTCAGGTTTTAGACCGTATCATAGTACTGAGACTGCTCTTATTAGAGTTACTAATGACCTTCTCCTGTCATCCGATCGTGGTTGCATCTCTCTATTAGTGCTAATGGATCTTAGTGCTGCGTTTGATACTATTGACCACAATATTCTATTAAATAGACTTGAAAATTATGTTAGCATTAGTGGTACTGCACTGGCTTGGTTCGAATCGTACTTATCTGACCGGCATCAATTCGTAGCAGTGAATGACGAGGTATCATATCAATCACAAGTACAGTATGGAGTACCTCAAGGCTCAGTACTAGGGCCATTACTTTTTACACTTTATATGTTACCCTTGGGAGATATCATCAGGAAACATGGTGTTAGCTTTCACTGTTATGCTGATGATACGCAGCTCTATATTTCTTCACGGCCCGGCGAAACATACCAATTTGAAAAACTAACAGAATGCATAGTTGAAATAAAAAATTGGATGGCAAGAAATTTTTTACTGCTAAATAATTAAGGTGTTAATTATTGAACCTAAAACCTCTGCATATAATAACCTAAAACACAGTCTAATACTCAATGACTGCTCTGTCAATTCGTCGTCATCAGTCAGGAACCTAGGTGTGCTATTCGATAGCAATCTTTCCTTCGAAAGCCACATTTCTAGCATTTGCAAAACCGCATTTTTTCATCTAAAAAATATATTGAAATTACGACCTATGCTCACGATGTCAAATGCAGAAACGTTAATCCATGCTATGTTTCTTATTCCCAGGTCACCATAGCCACCAGATCCAGTCCGTATCCAGATCAGATGGTCACTGCAGTCCCCCGGATCCAGTCCAAACCAAGAGCAGATTGTGGATCAACACCTACAGCCGAATGTCAGCGGATACCATGTCAACTAGATGAACCCCAGAGACAGATCATCAAGAAAGAACTCCTACCCTAAACGGCCACCGGCACAAGGCCATGGGAACCAGATGAGTCCTCCCCAATTTGACTTTGTTGCAATATGGAACTCTTGCATTATTATTGACATTTTACTTTATTATTTTAATACTGTAAGGTTGCTTTGACAACTTGTATTGTAAAAAGCGCTGTATAAATAATCTTGACTTGACTACTTAATGATGTCTTGACATCAGAAGTAAGATCAATACCAGAGATCTCTGAATAGACAGGGGACAGGAATGAGATCAAGAGGGCAAGTTCACAAGGTTTAGTGAAGCACTGAAGGATTTTCTTGTCTGAGACAGTCTTATAAAAAAACATGATATATGAATGCTGATCATTGTTACTGTAGCTCAACTGACTGAACCTGGTAATAGCATCACCAAGGTTATATAAAGTATTTTCAGAATGAGTCATTAATCGGCCATATTGGCAGAACTAAACGATTTTGATTTTGAACGAACTGATTTTGCTGATTATTGTTGCTGAAAATGGTCAATTAGTGTCATGTTTTAGGCTGTACTAATTAGTCAAACTGAGAGAAACATTTTGGAATACTATAGACCAAATAACAAATCAAGGAGAATAGTGCAAATAGTCTGAGGAACAAAAGGTGTTTGTGGTTGGCCAACCTGAACCAGGATTTCCAGGGCAAGAATCTTAACAACATTTGTTTTTGTTCTTATAATTTCCAGTCAGGTTGGTGAAATATTAGGCTATTATCTTAATTAATTCTACTTGTATGTATCTTTACCACCTATTAACTTTAGTTTGTCAAAATATTGTGCCATTTCCCGCTTACTAAGTCCTTCTCTATATGATTTACCATCTTCCACACATTTGTTTCCAGTTTAGACAGCATATATTAGTGGAACAACATATTCAGTAGTACATTAACCGTGCAATTCATGCTGTTGTTTACATCCGAGCATCGCCAATATGGCCGTGCATCCGGGTAACTGACCAAATCATGGCGTAAGTGCAAACCCTCTATAGGTTAAATTCAGAAAACACACAGACATTGATAAAATACCCTGAATAAGGTTTATAAAGTCATTATCATTGTGAACAGCAAGAGAGGATCCATTGTGTGTTCATTTGAAAACATCAAACACATCTGTCATTTGCCTATGCAAATAAAGCCCAAGCTTAATTAGTCTCTGAATTGTTTGAAATAATTTCCTAATGGATGTAATTTCCATAGACCACAATGGATGTTGTTATCACACTGAAAATATGGCTGGATTTTGAAAGCTTGTTCAAACAATTCTATGAACTTTAAAAGAATTTATTATGAGTTATCGTCAGACTTTGAAGCCTCTCTACAAGGATAAAAAATAATACAGACATGATTAAATAGATTCTACTTTTCACTTGAAAAGGTCAACAATTAGGCTTAATTACAACAAAAATAAAAGAAATTACAACAGTAATAAATAACTGTACAAAAATACAAGCAAGTCAACTATAATACATGCAATACAGTACATTCACTTATGATTTTTGGTTGGTTTATACTATATTTACTGAATACATCCAAGAGCAGAGAGCAACATATTGAAATGCTGTGGGTTGAATACACATCCAAAGGGACAAATTAAATTTCAATGTGATGAAATTCTTATCTAGACCATAATGGGAATACACTGATTTGATGATGTGCATTAGGAAGTGAGTAGTATAACATAACTCCTAACCCACTCAGTAATAGGAAACCATGACTCCACAGGAAATCCTGTTAACAGTGGGGGATCTGATTATATTAGCACACTCATTAGGAGACCAAAGTCACTTTTTTAATATTGACAAACATCCATGTGCAAACCTGTAAATGCGCATCCACACAGCACTCAGCCATTTAACAAGGTATTCACCCAAAAATGAAAATTCTGTTATTAATTACTAAGTGGCGCTATAATTCTTTGTGATAAGACCTTCATCTTCAGAACACAAATTAACATATTTTTAATGATATCTGAGAGCTTTCTGACCCTGCGTTGCTCATGACGATAACGTACTTGTGGGAACTTTTTCACAAGACGCAAAATACATACCAATAAGTATATGCCACTGTCAGTTTCCAACAGAAATGAACACTAGAGGCGGTAAAACAGCAAGCACTTGTAATCATTTTCGTGAAGCGTTATGATTACAGCTCATATGTTTCGCTTTCCAGATGTAACAAGTTTGCTCGGTAGCTCAGCCGGCATGGAATTATACTTAGGATAAAAACAAGTTAAAACGGCATGTTTGCGTTTTTACATCACATTCACTTTTGTTCATACTATAGGGTAGGTTTAGGTGTACTGCAGATGGTACGTTATTTTAAAACATCACAAAGAGTTATAGCGCCACTTAACGGACATTTCAAGTCAGAACTGTGGTGACACGCACAAAACCAACGTCACATAAAACGTGCCATATGTACATTTATCTGTTCCAGGGGGAAAAACGAACACTCTTTTAGCGCCACTAAGTGGACATTTCACATCGAATATGTCACGAAACATACATGGCGGTACGGATTTTGCATCTTGCAAAAAAGATCCCACAGGTATGTTTTTATCATCCTGCATAGACAGCAACACAACTACCACATTCAAGGCCCAGAAAGGTAGTAAGGACATCAATAAAATAGTCCATTTGACATCAGTGGTTCAACTGTAATTTTATGAAGCTACGAGAATACTTTTTGTGCACAAACAAAAAAATGTTTTTATTTAACAATTTCTTCTCTTGTCAGTCGTCAGTGCGCATTCATTAAAGTACCACAACACATGCGTGAAGTGCTGCTGACACAGGAGCCAGCGTTCTGACGTAGAACGTCCATCTCTCTTAGTTTATCGTCTGTATATTCTGGTTCAAATAAGTAAGGATGGGCAAAAAATTACAAGTCATTCTCTCTGTCAAAATCTTCAGATGCTTTGTGGAATGCACAGTGAGAACTGACCTGAAAAAGAAGAAATTGTTGAATAAAGTTTTTTTTTTTTATTTGCACACAAAAAGTATTCTCGTGGCTTCATAAAATTAAGGTTGAACCACTGATGTCACATGGACTGTTGCGTTGCGTTGTTGTCTAATGAGGTTCAGAAAGCTCTCAGATTTCATCCAAAAATATTTTAATTTGTGTTGTGAAGATGAATTAATAACAGAATTTTCAATTTTGGGTGAACTATCCCTTTAAAATTAAAGGAAGGTAGTCGACTTCATACCTTCACATATGTGACCACATCTCATGACAAAAGGCAAAATACATGGAAAGTTTGTTATAGTAGCAACAGCAATAATGGAACTGGTGAAAACTAGGCTGCTTTGAAGAGACTAACAATGTGTAAACAAACAGGACACATGCAGAATTTGTCTTGGTTTTGTTTCTATTTGTAGATATGTAAGCAAATAGTATTAAAATGGCATTTAAGTACACACATAAAATGAGAGCAGTCGAGTTACAGGAGCCATAACTGCTCTTACTGCTTTGTTTTTAAAGAATACTTTTGGTTTGGTCTTTAGTGGGAAAGAATTTGCATCCAAAAAAAGACTGACTGCTGCCCAGACTGTTCCTCACAGTCCGTTGACCACTACAGACTAAACACGGGAGTGTGACGTATCATTCCCAACAAAACATCATCAAGAGCATCACTTCTGTGGCGGGTGTCCATTAAAAAGCTCCTGTGTGAGTGTGACGGTAAACAGCAGCAGATGTACTGTCTTTTCAAATCTTCCAAATTGCCTGCAAATGACCATCATTACCTTACTATGTAAGTGATTTAAAGCAAGCGCAATTTAACAAGACGTTAAGCATTCTCATCAGTTATGAACCTGATCGCCCCTTTCTGGGTAATTAACTGCATGCCGCAGAGCTGTCATTTCTACTGGATATAAGAACACGTTTGGATGTGTGCACAGAGACTGATATGGCCTTGCCCGACTAAATGAAACATATTTCTGCCAAGCTTTCCTCGATATATTCCCGAATGCTATGATTCACAAAGCTCTGATCAGGCTGGTATCTTGGCTGGGAGCTTGTGGGAGTGTCTGTCAGTAATGCTAATTGAGAATGAGACAAGACTAATAGGGAAGCACTGAGAGAGGGAAATTCAGAATGTGTGAGGGAGAGACAAGGAGAATTGACAAATTGGAATGAAATTTCAACTTTGGCTTCTGCTCAACCAGCTGGCGTGATCATCCATCCTTATTAAGTCACGTAAAAACATCAAACTGATGTTGCTGAGAATTTTGTTTAATCATTATAAATGGCTTGAGATAAAAATATAACGTAAGGGGAGACTAAAATTAATATTACTAGTGCTGGGCGATTAATTACATTCAAAATAAGAGTTTTTGTATATTGTATATATTTAAGAAAAAATATGTGTATATATTAAATGTATTTTTATATAATAAAAATAATATTAATATAAATATATAGATGTACATTTTTAAAATATATACTGTATGTGTGTGTCTTTATCTATACGTAATAAATATACATAGTACACGCATATAAACAAAAACTTATTTTGGATGCGATTAATTGTGATTAAACGTTGCCCAGTACTAAATATTACTTATGGTAGGTTTATTTTGTAATGTCAAATTTTTGTGTATGATTATACACCTTAAAAGATTATTGAATCTAACTCTTATTGGCAGTAAATAAATACTGTAAATAAATAAATAGAATGCTGTTCATTGAACCAATTCATTGTTCATTGACCAGCACGGCATGTTGTCACACAATGTGGGGTAAGTTGTCAAAATCAAACTTGCCACTAAACAACTTATTATTTGCTTTTTAGCTCAATTTCAATCGTAAAACTAGGCAACACAAAATAATTTATGAAAGCAGCAACATCAAAGGCAGTATCCTACAATATCAAACCACAGTTTTTGCCAACAAATATTCTAACTTGCCTTGGCACAATAATTTTTCCTGAAAACACAGTTTAGCCTTTAGGTTTAAACCTACCAGGGTCAGTGTGGTTTTATTATGCTCACTTGTTACCCAGTGGCTAAAGCAAAATAGGATAATACTGGAATTTAATTTCGGAAGATGAAATTTACAAAGATTTAAGATCTTATTTTGAACGTGTATGAACACAAAAACACTACTATAGGGAAAACACATTTGTGACCCGAGACAACAAAACCAGTCTTAAATAGCACGGCCATATTTTGTAGTAATAGCAATAGCTATAGATTTTTCTTTTATGCCAAAAATCATTAGGATATTAAGGAAAGACCATGTTCCGTGAAGATATTTTGTAAATTTCCTACCATAAATATATATAAAAAAATAACTTTTAATTAGTAATACGCAGTGCTAAGAACTTCATTGGGATATTTAGATTTTTTTTGCACCCTCAGATTCCAGATTTTCAAATAGTGTAACTTGGCCAAATATTGCCCTATCCTAACCTAACAAACCATACATCAATGGAGAGTGTATTTATTCAGCTTCCAGATGATGTATAAATCTCAATTTCATAAAATTGACACTTATGACTGGTTTTGTTTGTGCAACTGGACTTTTGACCTAAAGCCTTATATTTGCTCAAGCATAATCCTCAGAAACATTAATGGTCTCTTATATATTCTGTCTTTATTAAATCAAATTTTAATTTAATTTAACATTCAAAAACAACAAGATATACACAATTCCCCTCAGAACTGAGATCTAAAGTGCACAATACTGTATTAATTTTAACATTTCATGGAAGAGAAATGACGATGAGTCAGTGTTCAAGTACGGTGCACTGAATGGTATTTCGTAATTGGCGTTTTTGTTGTTTTTAAACGCAAAAGTCAGATAACATTGTATATCGACAAATGTTTCACAAGAACAACGTTGTAATAGACATTCACGCAATACAACTGTACATCAAGCTTATACTGTTATACTGGCAGTTCATCCAAAAATAACAATTGTATCCTTATTTACTCACCCTCATGTTCTTCCAAACCTGTGAGCTGACATCCCTTTTGAGCTCCAGTGAAGAAATAAAGTCACACAGACAGAAAAACATGAGGTTGAGAAGGCTAAATAATGACTTAAAAGTTACAATTTTGGGTAAAATACCCCTTTCAACAAGGAATACCGTTTGTTCCACAGGACTAAGACGACCGTTTACTTGTTTCTCAGACTCGGAGAAACAGGTCCTTCAGTTTTTTCCTGAACTCTCTACGCATAAGACAATAAATAAGCGGGTTTAAACAGCTGTTTGCGTGCGCCAGGCACACAGTCACCGGAAACACATAAGTATGAACGATATAGTACGACTTATCCCAATACACAGCATTAAATTTCACCAGCACGCCCCAAAACGTTATGGCATGATTGGGCATCCAGCAGAGGAAGAACGACAAGACCACGATGGTGACGGACTTTGTGACTTGCGTTCTTCGTTTTGAGTTGTTCTTCATGCTCCGCTGTCGGATGAGCCTCAGCAGCAGAAGGTAACTGATGGAAACTATCGCCATGGGCAAAATAAAAGCGATTAGTATTTTCTGGAGATGATAGACCGCCAACCAATACTGTCCGTCGGGGAACCGCAATAAACAAAGTTTTTCGCCGGCCACGTTAGTGACTGTGGAGAAGATGGATGTTGGCGCGGTGGCTACGGTGGCCAGAGACCACAGCACGACACTGACCCACCTGATGGAGCAGCTGGTCTGTCTGCTGCGGTCCTTCAGAGCTGAAGCCACTGACCAGTAGCGTGTGATGCTCATCGCGGTCAGGAAGAAGACGCTCGCGTACATGTTCATCACAGTCACCGACAGGATGATCTTACACATGGCGTCTCCAAACGGCCAGCTGAAGTCCAATGCCGTGTCCACGGCCCAGAAAGGCAAAGTTAAGACAAACTGAAAATCCGTTACGGCCAAATTGAGGATGAAAAAGTTTATTTTCGACGTGCGTCTTTCTTGCCTCACGCGAATAAAGAAAAACACCAACAGGTTCCCAATCAGACCCACGACGCAAACCACCGAGTAGGTGATGGAGATCATACACCTCAAAACCGGACTTCCATCGGCGGTCACATCAATGTCTTCCAGGCTTTTAAACCGCTCGCGATCACTGATTGATCTGTTAATTACACCACTCTGGTTACTATCTCCCATTATATCGTTGCCCATAACGACAAATAATGTATTTATATGCAATTATAGATTCATATGTACTTAGTAGACCTATTGTTTAATCAAGTATTACTTAATTTTAGGCTTTTTAACTGATAACTAGCTAAACATCACCTATTCTTCATCACCACACAGACAAGATCAAGGTTCTTAAACTATTGAGCACAATGCGGTGCGCGCTAGAATTTATGTCGGGCGCTTTTTAAATGTCCCCGCCCATCGAGAGCAGCGATTCGTCTTCGCGTTTGATTGACAGGACGACGCCAAATAAACATATAGGCTACAAAACCTTAGTGAGTCGCTCAAGTTCGCTGTAGAATTTTGATCATATAGACTTATAAAATAACATACGTTAATAAAAAAAATATAGGTCTATATATAACAGAGGGAAGAAATACTTTACAGTTTATTCTCAGTTCGTTTGTTAGGCTGTATAAATATTAGACTAGGTTATGTGACCCTGGACCACAAAACCAGTCATAAGGATCCATTTTGGTCAAGCTTTATACAGGTACAGTTTTATAGCCGACTAAATACGCTTTCCAGTGATGTATGGTGTGTTAGGATAGGACAATATTTGGCCGAGATACAACTATTTGAATCTGAGGGTGCAAAAAAAAAAAAAAAACTACTGACTAAAATCGCCTTTAAAGTTGTCCAGATAAAGTTCTTAGAAATGCATATTAGCCTACTAATCAAACATCTAAGTTTTGATATATTTACAGTATGAAATTTACAAAATATCTTAACGGAACATGATCTTTACTTATCCTAATGATTTTTGGCATTATAGAAAAATCGATAATTTTGACCCATATTTTTAACTATTGCTACAAATATACCCGTCCTACTTAAGAGTGGTTTTGTGGTCCATGGTCATATATCATATTTATCCCGACATGGGATAATGTCAAAGTTATTAAACTTGATTTACAGTCTTAAACCTATAGCATTTACTTATAAATCTACAGGCATTAAATGCTAATACCATCAGAAGAAGAAGAATGACTAAATAGCTGTGAATATACAGTCATTAGTTACAGGTATTTGCTCAAGGCAACAGAGATGAGAAGTGTTGAGCTTTAAGAGAGCAGGTGGATCTTGTCATCTTGGTAAGTTTTCACTGCCATCTGCTGTTCACATGTAAAAATACACCAGTTGTTCTCTACCAGTTAAGGCTTTGGTTTAGTTGCTCAAATTGACTGTCACATATACAGCCTGATACTGCATTTATTACATGAGACATTCGGAGGAATAGCCTACAGAAATCCATGCACTTAATTTAATGAAAAGATTTTAAATGTTAAAGAGATAGTTCAATCAAAAATGAAAATTCAGTCAATAATTACTCACCCTCATGTAGTTCCAAATCCGTAAGACCTTCGTTCATTTTTGGAACACAAGTAAAGATATATTTTGATGAAATCCTAAAGCTTTCTGACACCTCCGAGAATACTTTTTGTGCACTAAAAAACAAAAATAACGCCTTTATTTGACGATTTCTTTTCTCCCATGCAGGACAGAAAGCTCTCGGATTTCTTAATAAAAAAAAACTGAATTTGTGTTCCGAAGATGAACGAAGGTCTTACGTGTTTGGAATGACATGAGGGTGAGTAATTAATGACAGAATTTTCATTTTTGGGTGAACTATCTCTTTGAAACACCACATATTATCAGACTGAGTGGTGGGCTCAAGAACAAAATTGAGAGAAACCATCACTTATGCACATTTTATGAGAGTTGTTTGGGCTCTTTTTCTGTGGATTTTATTATTCATAACTGCCAACCTAGTGGAGAGAGGTGCTTTAAGATAAAGTGTAAAATGAAGATATGTTTTATATATATAAAAAAAATGAAACATTTCTTTCTTAGGCCTATATGTGAATTGAAAATGGGTTAGAGCTTGTTGCCCCAGATACAGTGGCTGTGATTATTTCTGAAATATGAACAGGCACCTGGTTCGTTCTCAATTTAGAATCCTCACCTTTCCACAGATTGATTCAGGCTTGTCTGACCTTTATCACTGAGCAGTATGCCATTCAACTCAAAATCTTACAGTGCAAGGTAAAACAGCTGAGCTATTCTGCACTAATGTATAAGAACGTACTATGAACAAAACCAGTCATAAGTATATCTTTTTTTAAATTAAGATTTATACATCAGCTGAAAGCTAAATAAATAGGCTTTCCATTGATGTATGTTTGTTAGGATAGGACAATATTTGGCTGGGATATGGAGAAAATGGCCTTTAAAATTGTCCAAATGAAGTTCTTAGCAATGCATATTACTAATCAAAAATTAAGTTTTGATATATTTACGGTAGGAAATTTTTAAAATATCTTCATGGAACATGAGCTTTCCTTAATATCGATTGGCATAAAAGAAAAATCGACAATTTTGATCCATACAATGTGTTTTTAGCTATTGCTATAAGACTGGTTTTGTAGTTTTACCATTTACCGCACGTTGTTATACTTCTTGATATTTCTCTATAGCGCTTAATGAACCAGAAATTTATGAAGGTGGATACACATCAGCTTGTTTTTTTTTTTCCATCAAGACAAAAGCCAAAGTTAACTCAATGCATTTTATTACATCTAAATGTCTCTACATAAACATGTAACATTCAATAAGTAAACAATTTCTTTCAATGCATGTAATAAATATTTTTTTTCACTTAGTACTTTATACAAACTGACATCGGTCTACTGTACAATATGTCTTCCACATCTTAAAAATCTTCTTTTTTTCTTTTCATAAAACATGCCACAGACACAGAGTGGATGAAATTTAAGGCAGTGAGCATAGATGTCAGCTTACTGAAATGGAAAATAAAATAAACTTGGACTTTGACACCAAGTCCACTCATAACACAGCTCTGCATCTAAAATATTTAAATTAGTCTGTTGTGAAGTTGCGGATCCAACTTTAGCACATAAATGCACGTCACTGGAACATCCAAGTTTGCACAACGTTTGCCTTACATCAAGAACAAAAACATGCACACACGCTTTCACACACACATTCATCCACACGCAACTCATCCCTTTATCACTCTTTATAGCAAAAATCAACAAATGAATGAAAAACTGTATTGTGTGTCATTGAACCTTGCTTGTATATCCCTGGTAACATCTTGTCAAATACATAATGTTATAAGACAGACACACTGACTGAATAAAAGAACAAGAACTGTTCAGATCTATCAATCATTAACACTGCTAGAGATCTAACCAGTATGCAATTTGGTATTAAGGATTTTGCAATAACAGCATCTGTCCTTTTTATCTTAATTACTTAACCAATTACATTTCAAACCAATCTCACAGCCAAGAAACAAATCAACTGATAAACATCTAATACTTTCATAAGAAATGTAGGTTAAAAGGAGGTTTAGAGGTCAAAGGAAACAGAGTGAGACTCATCAGTCTATCAAAAAAAAAACCACAAAACATGATAGCAAGATTCTGTCCCACGCAATTACCCCAGTCCCAAACCCAATTAGGCTTTGAAAGGAGGTCTGGTCAACACACAGAGAAAGCCACACCAGCAAACACACACACAACTTGGATAGCCTGTTTAAGTATAACATTTCCAATCTTCTGTTCTAATTTTTTAAAATGTAGTTTAATTTCCTGTGTTAATCCCAACGAGCACTTGAAAGGACATCCAAATATGATTATTTGTTTAGAAACACCAAGTTTGTGTAGGTAAGAGCTCCAGTCGTAAATGATGTTTTTTGAGGAAAACATTTCAGGATTTCTCTCCATATAGTGGACTTCTATGATGCCCTCAAGTTTGAACTTCCAAAATGCAGTTAAAATGCAGCTTCAAAGAGCTCTAAACGATCTCAGCTGAGGAAAAGGGGCCTTATCTAGCAAAACAATGGATTATTTTCAAAGAAAATTTACAATTTATATACCTTTTAACCTCAAATGCTCATCTTGTCCAGCTCTGCAGGAATTCTGTGTATTCTGGTTCAGGACAGTTAGGGTATGACCAAAAACTCCCATCTCATTTTCTCCTCCAACTTCAAAATCGCCCTACATCGCTGCAGACGTACCGACCCAGTGTTTACAAAGTGAATATGAAAAAAAGATCCAATGGCCTTTATAAAAAAAAAAAAAAAAGGTAAAACAGCAATGTAGGATGATTTTGTTTCTCCTGAAGTTAGAGGAGAAAATGAGATGGAAGTTTTTCGACTTACCCTAACTGTCTTGAACTGGAATACACAGAGTTCATGCAGAGCTAGACAAGATGAGCATTTAAGGTTAAAAAGTATATAAATTGCCAATTTTTTTTTTTAGAAAATAACCAATCGTTTCACTAGATAAGACCCTTATTCCTCAGCTGGGATCTTTTAGAGTCCTTTGAAACTGCATTTTGGAAGGTCAACCTCATGAGCACCACAGAAGTCTACTACATGGAGAGAAATCCTGAAATATTTTCCTCAAAAAACATTATCTCTTTACGACTGAAGAAAGAAAGCCATGAAAGTCTTGGATGACAATGGGGTGAGTAAATTATCTGTAAATTTTTGTTCTGGAAGTAAACTTCTCCTTTGATTTAGGCTAACTGAAGTACAAAAAAAACCTGGTCCAGTCTTTCACACACAAAAAAACAGACTCACACAAGGCACGTGTGACAAAACGGAAGAAATGATGAGTGGCTTTAGGTTTTCTGCACAGTACCAAACACAGATGACTTCTAACATACAACAACTCAACAAAGACCTCAGTCACCATATGAGGTCGAAACAAACATCTATGAGCAATTACACCGAGGACATCGTAACCTCACCATCTACTCCACTGCTGAACCTCCCAACATATCATTCCTTCTGAAAAATTCAAGAGAGGGACGGAAGGAAAGAAGAAGAAAAAACGAATGAACAATCAAGCATGATCGCCACAAAAAAAGCGAGTAAATCCTTACTTTTCCACACAAGTTGTACATTTAAGTTCACTGAACTCACAAGCTCTCACTCTAGAAACTTCAACACTAAACAGTGTTCTTTTGGCATTGAGCAAGAAAAATATGGATGCAAAATTGTTAGAGACTTACATCGTTTTAAAAACAGTCATGAATTACATTTCACATAAGAATCATGAGGTCAGACACTGGCAATCTGTAACAATGCTAGTACTTCCAGTTGTTAACCTGAATGTGAAGGAATGCTTCTTAACGGCCCACCAAAATAAAGGGAGAGTTCATCAAAAAATAAAGATTTAGACATCATTTACGATCTTGTTCCAAACCTGTATAACCTTCTTCTGTGCAACACAAAAGAGGGTATTTTGAAGACTGAAAGGGAAAAAACACTGAAAATATCTTCTATACATTATGAGGGTGTATAAATGATGACATAATGTTTATTTTTGTGTGAACTATCCCTTAAAAGCATTATATAAAATAATCGTGCATGTTTAGGGGAAATGTTACGGATTGGCAAAGACAAGTTTGCTGGGAAGAAAAAAGACCAAGAGTTCTGCAGACGGTCCGATCGCAGCTTGAGCCCTGTGGAATCAGACAAAATATAGACGATTACAGAATATGCTGGGTAAGGGATATAAAAAGTGTCCATCTTATGTTAAAGGGGTTGAGAGGAAGCTGTGAAGGAAAAAAAAAAAAAAGAACGTCAGTTTCCCAGGAGATAAAACCCAAAGTCATTTTAGCAAGCCAGGGGGGAAAAAACTCTTTCAAGTTTACATATACATTAGATAAGCTAGATAGATAGGTATATACAAAAGTAAAACAAAAAATATATTTGTTCTCTGTACACGGCAACGATTCTCATCGTTTACAAAAACACCCTTCAGTCATCCTGTGTGTCCCATATTCTTCCTAATGTTTGGAAGTCTCTTCAGTCAGTTTCCTGTGCAAGGGTTCGGTCCTGGGTCAGTCTAACGAGATGACGTCTGGGATGGAACCGTAGATGCCAGACGTAGGGGCCGATTCGGAATTAGGGCGTGGGGCGGGCGGATGTCCGAGGCTTTCCCGCAGGCTGCTGGAGGACACCAGGCTGCTGCCGGTGCTGCTGCCGTTGACATTAATGGGAGGGAGGCTGTTGCTTACGGGGGTCGAGGGAGGGTCCAGGAAGAGCTGAGACGAGCCATACGGGAGAAAGCGACTCAGGAGGAGGTCGTGATCTTCAGATGCTGATGCAGCTGCAGCCATCACCATGTTGTAGTGCTGGAGAGATGGAAAAAACAGTCAGACAAAGAGAAAGTGTTAGTGGAGTAGCTACATCAAATTTAAAGGGGACCTCGGATGCACATTTTCCACAAGTTGGTTTGATTCTTTAGGGTTTGCATTAAATGTCTGCAACATGCTTTAGTTAAAA
This sequence comes from Garra rufa, assembly GCF_049309525.1. Lineage (NCBI taxonomy): Eukaryota > Metazoa > Chordata > Actinopteri > Cypriniformes > Cyprinidae > Garra > Garra rufa. The sequence goes on along the minus strand of NC_133363.1, from coordinate 40,490,009 downwards.
TATCTCAATGGTTGTGTAAAACACTATTTTTACCTTGTCAAAAACAGCTCTGTTCACAGTGAGCCGTTTCGGTGCATGTCTCTTTAAATGATAATGAGCTACTGCTTACTCCACCCCTCTATTCTGTTTTTTGTTTATTTGGTGGCATATTACTACACTTTTACATTTAACTACAAAACACCTGCATTGCTTACGAGATGTTGTTGCTACAGCTACTCGAGTGCAGAGAACATGGCGGAAAAATGGCGAAACATGCTAATACGCGACAGTCTGTCAGCGGTCGTGGGTGGGGCCTGAGCAGCATGATGTCATACTGCTCAGAAAATCAAAAAGGCTTGAAATTTGAGTGCGTTTAGTTTATTTTGGGATTAAAAAAAAGGAGTGAATGAATTTTTATCATTGTAGGGTAGTTGTGTCCACACCGCTAAGACACTTTTATAAGACATTTATATCTAAATACCAAGTAAATGTGTATTTTGCATCCGATGTCCCCTGTAATAGTCAATCACAGTGGACCAAGAAACATTTGGATTTTGTTACCTGATGATTCTCTCCTTGTAAAAAAGGAAAAAAGTTGAGATCTGTAAGAGGTAACAGAGACAAATCAGCATATTGAAGCTAAAATGAGCACATTTTTCACATTAAACAGCCTCCTAATGATGTTTGGGTGCCTCACCTGACAGGTCAGTGGGTGTAGAGTAGTAGTGGCGGTAATCCTGAATGAGCGGAGGAGGTGGGGGAATGTAGTTGGTATCCATCTGAGGCATGCTGGGGGTTCGACTCAGAGGAGATGTTTGTCTGTGGAGATTTAGTACCCTATGAACATACCAACCAACAAGCTAGAGTAAAACTTGAGTAAAACATTTTGCAAAACCCACACATAGAATGTTATTTCTGCATATTTAAAAAAAAAAAATCAATTCAATACTAAAATGTACCCATTATCCATCTGAGGAGAGATGCTAGACAGCGAGGGGCAGCTTTTCTTCTGAGGGGGTTCTTCATCTTCCTCTTCTTCAGACGAGCTGTCAAGAGTCAAATCAATCACTTCCACTTTTTTGCTGTTGCCTCCACTGTTGCCGTTTGTTTGAGAGTTCTCCAACACTGTCGTACGACATCCACCTGATTACACACACATACAATGCAGATTGAAAAACAAAACATTTTTAGGGTGTATAACTGAAAATACTAATTTTGGCCACCACTGTATTTAGAAGTGGCCTGTCAATTATTGTGTGAAGTATGGTTTCACAAGAAGGGTTTGTGAATTTTTTTGTTGAGCAGTTCCTCAACAATATGAGGAGATCATCAGCAGTAACTGGGACTGACCATCAATGCCATTGTATGAAGCCGACACCTCCTGCACTTCCTTTTTCGACCTCATGGGGGCCCAGGTGCCATCTTCTTTGAATTGGATTTCATCACAATCTAAACAGCTGTTCAGAATCTCCATAAACAACCTAAGGATGGACACAGAAATGGGAAAAAAATGAAGAAAAGACAGAAAGGACAGATTAGAAGACAGAGTGTGACTTTTTGGATCACCTACTCTTTAAACAGCTGGAAAACTTAATGCATAATCCAAATTATATTAGAAGAATCAGAATCAGAATCAGAAAACTTTATTGATCCCGCAGGAAATTGCTTACGTAGTGACTGCCATAACACACAAAACACAAAAACACAAAACAGATAAAATTAAGTTAAATAAAATGGAATAAATCTAAATAAAATCTGAATAAATCTATAGAAAGAAAACAACCGCAATAAAACATACAAACTATACTACACACAGTATCTATCTATATCACAGTATCTATAAGTCACGCAGTTAAGTGAAAAACTACTGACATAAGTGAAAGTAAGAAATAAATTATTACACTTTAAAGAAAAAATCAGTGGTAATTAAATACTATTAGTAATACTATAAGTAATATTAAGAATAAAGGTATTCTATTCTGTAATTGTTCTGCATACCCGTCAATGATGAGATGTTCATAGGGTGCTTTTTTGTCACATACAGGACACACCCAAGTGGGCTTCTTTTCGTTCATCTGGATGTAGAGCGTAGCATCAAAACACTGCAGGTGTGAACACGTCAACGCTCGACACGGAATCATTAGCCGCATCTTTCCCAGCTGCGTAACACAAGCAAAAGCACAGACAATCATGAAGGAATTAACACACACAAACATCCCACATGGAAAAAATCCAGGCAAACTCACACACACACATAACATGAATACATACATACACAGATGTAGGTTTGAAGACAGACCAAAGAATGAAAAGAACAAGAGGAGAAACATGAACAAAACTTATACAATCATGGCAACATGCAACAGCCTAACTGTTTTAGACAGATTTATGAGTCATAATATATAAAACGCTCTGAATCTGATTCCATTTTGAGTTTAAAATAAAAAACATCAGTCTTTGCTTTGTGTGATCTTTAACTACTTTGAAACACTAGAATCTTAAACAATAACATATTATAAAGCTCTGGTTCTCATAAAGACTTTGTAAGGTCCAATAGCTGGTTGGAACAAACCTGTCAAGTGAAAAAACCCTTAGTGATAATTTGTTTAGAATTGTAATCAAGGATTTTCTTAGCTTGAGAGGTTTGTTGCAGCTGTTCCTTGGGCTTAAACTAACATGAAGACCAAAGATAGATCCAAAAATACGCATCTGTGTGTGTGTGTGTGTGTGTGTGTGTGTGTGTGTGTGACTGAGTGATCAGACACATAAGATGCTTACCGGACATAATAATGAAACTCTTAGGCTGGTGGTTGCTATTTCACTGTCAGGGTCTGCCGTTAACTTTTCCTTTACTGCAGGACATGAGCAAAAGCACACGTTAGCAGTTGAAAACACACAGAGATCTTTACAACTGCACTGCTATTAATAAATGACTTTGAGTTATTAATATAACTGAAGAAGTGAAAGTACAATATGGTCACATTTAACCTAGCAAAAATCAAGGACTAAAGGACTTTCTTTTTGAATAAAATGAACATTTTTATTCAGTATGGACACATTAAACTGATATAAAGTCATAGTAACAACATTTATAATGTTAAAAATAGATTTCTGTTCTGAATTTTCATCAAAGAATCCTGAAATGCATCACAAGCACAATCACAACTGGTTTCAACATTACTAATAAGACAACATTTTTCTTAAGCACCTAATCATCAAGAAAGATTTCTGAAGGATCATGTGACTCAGCTTCAGCTTCGCCATCACACAAATAAATTATCTTTTAATATATATATTAAAATAGAGAACAGTAAAATACAATCATTTATTTTTTATTATTATTATTAATTTAAATTGTAATAATATTTTACAAAATGACTGTTTTACTGCAATTTTGATCAAATACAGTTGAGGTCAAACGTTTACATACACCTTGCAGGATGTGCAAAATATTACAGAAGGCTCAAATGCTCACTAAGGCTCCAGAAAGAAAAAATAATGCATTAAGAGCCAGGGGTGTAAACTTTTGAACAGAATGAAGGTGTACATTTTTCTTATTTTGCTTAAATATCTTCTTTTTTTTTTTTTCATTTAGTACTGCTCTTCAGAAGCTACAGAAGATACATGTTTCCCGGAAGATAAAATTTCAAGTTCGAAAAGTTTTCACCTCTTAATGCATCATGCTTCCTTCTGAAGCATCAGTGAGTGTTTGAACCTTCTGTAATAGTTGCATATGAGTCCCTCAGTTGTTCACGGTGTAAAAAGATGAATCTCAAAACTATGCAGTCATTGTTGGAAAGGGTTCAAAATACACAAAAATGCTGAAAAAAACAAAGAATTAGTGGGCCCTGAAGAGTTTTTCTGAAGAACAGCAGGCAGTTTAACTGTTCAGGACAAACAAGGGACTCATGAACAACTATCACTAAACAAAAAAACACAACTGTGGATCATTCAGATGAAAACATGGTATTAAGAATCAAGTAAACTTTTGAACAGGGTCATTATTTTCTCTTGAGGACTATATGTAAACTTTTTTTATGTGGAATATCTTATTCAGGTCAGTACTAAATAAAAAATAACATGCATTTTGTATGACCCCTCTTATTTTGGTCAAATAATTAACATTTTGCGGATTCTGCAAGATCTAAACTTTCGACCTCAACTGTAAATGCAGCCTTGATAAGCCTAAGAGACTTATTACCAATCCCAAACTTCTGAACATTATTGTGGATTTTTTTAAAATTTAGTACTTTAGAATTTGGTTGAGCTGCCTCAGGCTGATGTGCTGTAGCTTGTTTACAACGCGGCATCAGGGTGTTCTTTCAGAATTAACAAGCCTCTTCAGACAGTTTATAGGTTGCTACATAAAATCTGAAAGTATCATGGAAAGTTTGAAGGGCAGACAAGAACAAAGAGCAATCTGTGCAAAGCAGAACTGGGATGTTGCATTTCTGTCAGTGATTACAACAATTCTAGATTAACTCATCTTCACACTACGCTATATAGAAAAAGAGATTCTGGTATATATATACACACAATCAAGCACTACTTAGTCTTGATAGGTTTAAGAAAATGACTATTGACTGCAATCTATGCAGCACAATTTTTAGGGTTTTAAATTGGATGAAATAAGACGCCAACAAATTATTAGCTCCCAATATAGTTTATCTTTGCCCTGAGGAAGGAACAAGAAGACACAGAGACTATTTCTGTCTGAATTAAACTAACATTAAAATAAAACTCCATCTTCAGAGTCATCTTTAGATTAGATATCAGGCAAACTAAAAAGAAAACTAAATTAAAACTCATTTAAAACTTAACAGAGCTGCTCAGTCCTTATTTAGCAACGCAGAGGTTTCACTGCATGTAACATAGGTTTTAGAACTAAACGTACACTACCAGTCAAAAGTTTTTGAACAGTAAGAAATTCAATGTGTTTTAAAGAACTCTCTTCTGCTCACCAAGCCTGCATTTATTTGATTAAAAGTACAGTACAATTTTGAAATATTTTCACTATTTAAAATAACTGTTTTCTATTTGAATATATTTTAAAATATAATTTATTTCGGTGATTTCAAAGCTGAATTTTTTAGCATCATTACACCAGTCACACAATCCTTCAGAAATCATTCTGATATTCTGATTTGCTGCTCAAAAACATTAATTATTATTATGCAAAAAACAGCTGAGTAGACTTTTTTCAGGTTTCTTCGATAAAAAAAAGTTCAGAAGAATAGCGTTTATCTAAAATAGAAATCTTTTGTAACATCATAAATGTCTTTATAATCACTTTTGATCAATTTAAAGCATCCTTGCTAAATAAAAGTGTTAATTTCTGTAATTTCGTTCCAAAAAAAATAACAAAAAAAATTATACTGACTCCAAGCTTTTGAATGGTATAGTGTGTCTGTGTATAATGTTACAAAGGCTTTTTGTTTCAGATAAATGCTGTTCTTTGGATCCTGAAAATGTACTGTAGCTGTTTTAAATATTAATAATAATAATTAAAAATGTGTCTTGAACAGCAAGTCAGCATATTAGAATGATTTCTGAAGGATCGCGTGACACCGAAGACTTGAGTAATGATGCTGAAAATTTAGCTTTGATCACATGAATAAATAACATTTTAAAATATTTTCAAATATAAAAAAGTTGTTTTAAATAGTAAAAATATTTCACAATATTTCTACATTTTACATTTATTTGATTATATTACAATTTAAAATAACTGGTTGAACATATTTTAAAATATTTTTACATTTTGTTTTTCAGGATTGATGAACAGACAGTTCCAAAGAACAGCATTTATTTGAAATAGAATTCTTTGGTAACTAAGTTTTTACTTCACTTTTGATTTAATGCACCCTTGTTGAACAAAAGTTCTTTAACGGGAAATAACAGTAGTGTAAATCAAAAGTGTAAATCTGCTATTCTAAAAAACAATAGAAATTCCTGTGGAAACACATAGCTCAAAATGATACATTTCTCCAAGTTTCATGACAACAAACAGAAGAGCTCTATTTCTGTTGAGAGTGTGCATGCTTACTGAGTGCTCTGGAGTGATCTGGATTTCTGATGCCTTTAGCCCGTAGCCTTTGCAGTAGCATTGTAGATGACAGCTGTTTGACCAGGTACACCGCCATAGAATAACTCTGAGAAAACAATCAAACAATAAATATGTTACTAGAGACACAGTGCACCTTCAATTCAAGCAACATTTCAGAAAATAGTAATATCTTCATAAAACACTAGGCAGTCTATATATATATTTTTTTTTTTTGGTGTACGTTAACATGTAAAATATGTAATAATTTATAAAAGAACTTATTAACCGTAACATCACAGTGAGACAATGCAATACTAGTGCTAGAATATAACAGAGTGTGGAAACCTACTGCAGAGAAGAAGCTTCTTCCAGGCATCATTTATTTATATTTTCAGGTCAGATCTTACATCATCATTTTATCAGTGCCATGCCATATGAACAGGTTCTATAATAAAGAGCCCTCAAGATTCAGCAAGAAGGTACAGCTCATATAATTTTCACGACTCCTGAGCAAGAGTGAAACATTTAAGGAATCTACCACAGAGAGCGCCAGGATTGCTCACTGCTTGCCGAGGCAAGTTATACGATAAGGAATGACATCATTCATGAAGCTGAATATTATATGTAGGTGCAGTGATGTTTTATGCGCAAGAAGATGAATATGTCAGCTTATAAGATATAGGGATCTGCGGATGAAGTAATGAAATCCTGTCTGCCTACAGTAGCCTCAAAGTAAACACAAAGTAAAAAAGATCACTTTTCTTAACATGCATTAACTGCTAATGGACCAGAGCAGTCATCCATCACAAATGCATTTCCAGAACATCAAAAGGTAAATGAGCATTCACACAGATCACAAATGAATTGAGATAATGTATAAAACCGCAGGGAAATATTTGTTTAGCGTAGACCACAACACAAAGAAGAGACAGCATTTAAATTACTAATATGCAAGTTTATTGTTTCTGTTTGATGTCATATTCATCAAAACTCTGAAAAACGACTGAAATAAGGGCATCAGCAACGGTCATTTTTATTTTGATATTCTTTTTAGTCGTGCCTCAAAATGTCGCCCCGCAAAAATACTAAAATACTACATACATGCTGACCTTTTCACACAAACGGCATAATGCCAATGCTATAATTGGCCATCATGTGACTGCAAATGGCTGCAAGACATGTATGGGCTGCTAAAAATAAATGTTGATTTCAACAAGAGTTCCTGTAATAGACTTGCTTGATTTGTCTTATTAGACCACAAATTACTTTCCATCAAGGCAGGAAAAACAATTATGAAACAAATGTTGCAGTACGTGTATTCACAAATTAGGAAAGGGAGGAATTATCATTAACTTACCCGTCCAATTTCTGAGGTCCAGGATACTACGATGGTGTTGGGGACAGTTGTGGACAGCCTGATCAATGAGGTAATGTTGATGGGTCTGCTGGGCCTCTTTGGTTCCACGCCATTTTTGGTAGGAGGCAGATATCCCTGGTGAAAAACAATAGGAACACAACAAATGAGGAACTCATCTAAAAATATTTAAAGGGGCCATGACATGAGAAATCAAATATGCCTTGATCTTTTGGCATATATGAGGTGTTTGTACTCATTCTAAACAAAGCATTTATTCGATCAAGCTCCAAAAATGGCTTGTTTGGATCCGAGTTGCAAGGTGACGTCACCCAGGCAGAAACATTTGCATAAACAAAGCCTCCAGAGCATAGACTGTAAAAAACGATGGACAACGCGTCTCCGCTTCTTTCCACTATAGAAAAGTGAAGCCAAAACATCTAAATATGGCCGCTACCAGAGCCAGAGCATGCGCAGTAGAGACTCGTTTGGAGCCAGAGTCTGCACAGTAGAGTCGTGAGGCGGAGCGGCGGTGTCAAAATCCCGCCCAAACTCCCGCAGACCCAATCGCACGATCACAATTATGACACCACACCCCGTTTTTATAGCATCAAATAACTACTTAAAAGCAAACTTATTAGAAAAACGAACACCTGAACATGAATCAGCATTATAGGAACCACCTCACATGATGGAAATCATCTTTGGAAAAAAATTATTTGAAGTGTAATTCGATTATTTAGTTTGGCTCACGTCCCATTAGATTACATGGAGAGGGCGGGGTTTATGACCTATACTGCAGCCAGCCACCGGGGGGCGATCGAAAACTTTTGGCTTCACTTTTCAGGACACCTACGGCATACTTGCTCCAGAGTAAGACTTTGACGAATAGTCATCTTCTCACCATAGGCCCCGCTCACTGGCATCCAGCTGAATGCGAGTGTTGCGTAGAGTCAAAAGCAAATAGAAATTACAATCATCACCGCTATCTTGTATACACTGATACGGTATACAGATGCACGTTCACTTTCTGACACGAGCTCGGGTCTGTCGTCAATTGGACAAAGGGAGTGAAAGAACGTTCGCTTTGATGTGTTTGGTTTAAACAGCTCATTCGCCTCTTTGTATAGATATCAGAAGGATCCCAGCGTAAGGAACAAGTGGATATTTGATTGATCTGAGCATTTTGTTTTGTAAACAAGGCACAGTGTCATGGAAAGTTCACAAAGAAACATTTGTTGAATGAAAGATAAAGCTGTACTAGATCTGACTGCAGCTGCATCACAAACGGTAAGTAAATTATTTCATGATGCTTTGTCTGGAAATGTCAGTTTTATTTAGATCACGTAGGGCTGCACCTATAAATCGAAATTAAATCACAACCGTGATTAGGCAGAAGCTGCGATTGTCATGCGTATCTTTTAGAGAAGCACGGCTCTGTGATCAGCGGTAAATCTTCATCCGGAGGGCACTCTCGAGCAGAAACTGCAAATATGCCCCAAAGAAAAAACCCAGGAAATGCCTCAGATGAATAAATATAAGATTTAAATGCTTTCATTGATTCAAAGTGACTAATAAACACACGACTATGACAGTATATGGTTTATCTTGACAGAGTATTTATTATTATAATTTTCATTATAATAAAGTATATTTGTAAAGTGCCTTTATCACTGCTTAGAATACTATAAAAATATGTTGTGTGCCTTATTCTGTGTAAGAAGCCACATCATCTCACAAAAAGATTTATTTTAAACACTCGACTGAGGTTATGAAGTGAGTTTGGAGTAAAAACATGTTATTAAATGTGGTATTTTCACGTGCTTTCAGATGTAGCGCCATTTACTACACAGAGATGATGAACGCAATATGTGACCCTGGACCACAAAACCAGTCATAAGGTTAAATTTTACAAAACTGAGATATATACATCATATGAAAGCTCAATAAATAAGCTTTCTATTGATGCATAGTTCGTTAGGATAGGACAATATTTGGCTGAGATACATCTATTTGAAAATCTGGAATCTGAGGGTGCAAAAAAATCAAAATACTGAGAAAATCACCTTTAAGGTTGTCCAAATTAAATTCTTAACAATGCATATTACTAATCAAAAATTACATTTTGATAGGTTTACAGTAGGAATTTTACAAAAAATCTTAATGGAACATGATCTTTACTTAATTTCCTAATGATTTTTGACATAAAAGAAAAATCAATAATTTTGACCCATACAATGTATTTTTGGCTATTGCTACAAATATACCCCAGCGACTTAAGACTGGTTTTGTGGTCCAGGGTCACATATAGCGTAGCTTGTCTGTGAACTACGGCTTTGTGTACTACATGCTGCTACATCTGAAAGCAGGTGCTGGAGATTTACTACTGATTACACAACCGGCTTTACTGACAAAATACACATGACAATCGCCTTCAATTAATCGTGTTGTCAAAACACTCACATGCAAGAGCGAGGGGGCGTTGATAAGGTTTCCTATGCTATGATGTTAGCCAATCATAACAGTGGCCGATTACTGAGAAGCCTTAAAGGACCTTCCTTAAAACAGGTCGTTTTAGACAGAATCAGAATGAGGGTTAAAAATAATAATTTTTCCACAAATTTATTTAGGGTTTTTTTTTTTTTTGGTGCAAAAAAAATCTTTATTAAGTAAACCTCAAGGAACATATGTGACCCTGGACCACAAAACCAGTCTCAAGTAGCATAGGTATGGCAAAAATCATTAGAATATTAAGTAAAAATCATGTTCTATGAAGATATTTTGTCAATTTCATACTGTAAATAAATATATTTGATAAGTAATATGCATTGCCCAGAACTTCAATTGGACAATTCTAAAGGCGATTTTCTCAGATTCCAGATTTTCAAATAGTTGTAGCCAAATTTTGTCCTATCCTAACGTACCTATTCTATCCTAAAAAATTTACCCTTATGACTGGTTTTGTGGTCCAGGGTCACATATTAAAATACTAAAGAAATCCATGACCCTGTTAAAAATAATAATAATACAATTTATAAACTAAAAGCATTGTGAAAATAAAATTTAGTGCAGTTTTGAATAAAAGATAGATGAACAAATGGACTGTAGTTTAACTTACTGGGAGATTACACGGTTTCCCGTTGACTTTAACACAAAGATTAGGGGGGAAGTGGTCCTCCTGAGGGCAGCTTGTCTCTGATAGACAAAACCTGATTAAGCAGAAAACAGCAGTCTGAAGTTTTACACAGTATCATAATTATGCAAAACGTTTCAGTGTATTAGAATGCAAATAGCTTACCGTAACTGTACTTGTACTGTAAAGTCACATTTGGTCCCCGATATGTCCCTATAAAAAGAGAAAGTTGAAAACTATTCATTTAAGATTCATTTGAGTTCAACATGCCATCACACAGTCAGTGCTTTATAGAAACTACTCTTTAATTTTAGGATTTTGCTTTGCAACATTGAAATATTATGAATGAACCAACTTACATTGAGCTGCTGACTTGTTGGACCTGCTGTGGCGTCAATGCAAATGCAAAACATGTTTCCTGAAACCTCTGGCTGTTATCTGAAGCTGCAGAGAGAAGAAGATCCAAAGAAGAAAAATAACTACCCTGAAACAACCTTACAAAAAACATACATTTTCATACTTAACATTTAATGCTTCCTGAGAACAAAACCCAAGAAAACTGTAAATGACTTTTAGCTGAGTGAAAATTTCATATAAGGTTTGTGGGCTTTGAAAAAGTTTAAATATTCTAAGTATTTCAACCAATCCTCATTATTTAGATAAAGTCTTTTTAATGTTTCATTCTCAATAGCAAAGCAAGATTCTTATCCGCATAATTCCACCCATATGTGAGGAGGCTACAATCAAAGCTCGAAGAGTAATGTTACAGTCTTTCACCCCCCAACTCAGATCCACGTCCAGTTTAAATAACATTAATATTCCTTCAAAACAAACTTTTTCTGCGAGTTCTCAAATGATTCCCACTCAGTTCATTTCCATTGTCATCGAAGCTGTTTTTTTCCAAAGGTTCAAGGACAAGATAAACAATGTGTCAGATACCATTATGGTTACAGGCGGCACTCTGAAACGGTTGCTATGACAGAGTGCATGTTTGAAAACTAACTACAGATTATGTGAGGATTGTTATTGATTGGAAACATTTGTTGTTGCGCTACCAGATTCAGCCTGCAACAAGTCATGCAAGTCTTCAGGGACTGTGCTGTTAATTAGACTCAGTAACAAAAAGAATGCTATAATAACTGACTGCAAATCACAGATCTGCATCTTTGTGATGAAGATAAAACAACAAGCTTCAAGTACAATTACAGATACCATTTGGTTAATTTTATTTAATTTTTTTCCACCATTTTTAGTTTAGTTTTGTTCGAGTTTTTTATTTATTTTCTATTTTACATTACTGATTGCATTTCAGCTTAAAAAATGTTTTTAAACTAGAAGTGTTGCGATAAGCTGGTAACCTTGACAATAAACTTTTGATACATGTCCCCTGGCATTTTTTCATTCCTGAAGGGATTTTTTGTTTACCCTATTACTTCAATTAATATTTAAACTGTTGTAAACAACAACAGACTGTTTAAAATCTAAATTATACATGTAAAAGACATAAACTCACAGGGCTGCAATATGACAAAAACATTATTCCAGATTATTACTCTTTATATTGTAATAATGGTTTTGTGTGTCTGCGTTTTGGGCACGTCACATACTAGCTTCACAGACAAACATGTCGGTCCATGACGTTAGTCTACTTTAGCGCAAATTAGGCAAAAACTGTTATAATCACTGAAGCTACAGAACGTAAAAGATACCTCAATCAGCAAGAAGTGCTGATCAACAGTAAGTTCGTTACACGGTTTTATACAGGTTTGTCATGACAACTCTCTGAAGTATTAGTATAGTAATACTCATGGCAATGTTAATGTGTTTGGTCTTGGCCGAATAAATCTGCTACATATTACCCCAAACATATTCATATACATGAACACATACACATGAAATTACCCTGTAGACGATATATGCAGGTGGAGCTGGGGAAGGAGGAGGCCAAGTATTTGAATGTTGAGCAGCAAGCTTATTAGTTGCTGTCTGATGCAAAAAAAAGTGAGTTAGGACCTGTCGGCCTGTACCATCTGCGAGTTTTATGACAGAACTTTGTATTTATGGTTACACTCTGTCTTCTCTGTCACCCTACACTTGTATTTTTAGTGTGATTCATTTCCCAAAAATAATGAAACACAAAATAAACTAAGTTAAAGATGAATTTGACTGATGACATGTTTTTGTATTTGTTGTTCCAAAATTTCTATGGACTTACGATCACACTGTTATGTTGAATTCCTTTGGCCAAGATAATTGTGTAGTGAAAATCTGATATCACGACAGTCCTATTTATACCAACTAAGAGGTTTTTGAGAGAACTGGTAAACATTAGAAACATTAGAAAAGCTGATCATGTGACATAGAAAGAAAGACTCACTGCAAGTCAAAACTACCGTTTCGTTCTGTAACGCCGACTCAGATGCACACTTACTCACTCGTGCACTTTTACACACAAACATTTATAAAGAACGAAGTGCTCTCATCCAGAGAAATATTCCCTAAAATAACATTCACTGCTACACACTGACAAAAACCCAGCAGAGCCAAGCATCTTCACACCAGTAGTTTAAATGTCTCTATATCACATGTAAAACTAACACAAGCCATACACTCACAGCCCATTTCTCTCTTGATTTCTCTCGCTCAGCTGGAGTAATCATGCCTAGTGACACAACGGATATGTGATATACTTAAAAATAACAAAAGGAAAATAAACAGAAATAGACGGAAAACTTAACATTGTTTTTATACAAGGGTTCCAATCCTCGAATTTGATTGGCCAAGCTGCGTTCCAAGACTTCTGATACAGTATACAACAGCACTGTAATGTTTATTTGCACTGTCTGTAATGATGCGTATCGATACGCTTGTTTGCGTTTGTGGTGTTCCGGCGGAATGGAATTGAGAGAAATGTTTATTCTGAACTTACATTGAATAGTTTTGCACATTAAGATATAACGTCTTCTATAAAGAGTCTAAATGGTGTACAATCACATGAGATGAATACTGTATTCATGAGTGTGTTTTAATTATAGGTCACTCTCTTAAGGTATTTTGCCATGCTGATATGACGTGTCCAGCAATGTTTCACAAGAGAAAAGGTCAGAAAAAATCCTCACAGTCACTGGCTGTATCCTACGAAAATTGTAAAAAGTAGTGTAACTATTTCAATTATTACAATTACTTTTCTAAATTTCTAAAAAGTTTCTAAACTGTTAATGATTTTCAAACATTTAAGCCAGTAGTACTTAACACTGATTACTGTCAGACTTTCAAAATCACTTGAATAAAAATAAAAATAATTGAATTTAAAAGCACAGCCAACACAAAATCAAACTTTAGCACCTCTTTATTTGGACATTGTTCTGAGGTTAAATACAGATTTAAAATCAAAACAAGATAGTTTAAATAGCTATGATACTGTTTTGACTGTTTTAAAGGAGTAGTTCACTTTCAGAATAAAAATTGACAGATAATGTACTCACCCCCTTGTCTTTCTTTCTTCAGTGAAAAAGAAGTTATGTTTTTTGAGAAAAACATTTCAGGATTTCTCTCCATATAATGGACATCTATGGTGCCCCCGAGGTTGAACTTCCAAAATGCAGTTTAAAAGAGCTCTAAATGATCCCAGTCGAGGAAGAAGGTTCTTATCTAGCGAAACGATCAGTTATTTTCTAAAAACATTTACAACTTATATACTTTTTAATCTCTACACAGAGTACACACAGAGCTAGACAAGACAAGCATTGGAGGTTAAAAAGTATATAAATTGTAATTCTTTTTAGAAAATAACCAAATGTTTTGCTAGATCCTTTTTTCCTCGGCTGTGATCGTTTAGAGCCATTTGAAGCTGCATTTTGGAAGTTCAAACTAAGGGGCACCATAGAAGTCCACTATATGGAGAGAAATCCTGAAATGTTTTCCTCAAAAAACAATTTCCTTACGACTGAAGAAAGAAAGACATGAACATCTTGGATGACAAGGGGGTGAGTACATTATCTGTAAATTTTTGTTCTGAAAGTGAACTACTCCTTTAAATCAAATCTTTGCATAGCTATGACAGGAAACACTGGCTGGCATCTAACAATGTCTTAGAAATAAAACGGTTAATTAAAAAAAAAAGCATATACACAAACCCACATAAGAAATAAAACAGCTACCAAATAAACGTGTCCTAAACTCCTGAAACATTGGTGTTTCATATTTTAGAGTGGTCAATGCAATTTTAGAAAGAAATCAATCAAATCTGTATGTGTGTGAAAATATTTTTTATAATCGTTAACATTTGTGACCCTGAATCACAAAACCAGTCGTAAGTAGCAATAAATATATATAATATCTGTAGCAATAGCCAAAAATTACCAAAAATAATTAGGATATTAAGTAAAGATAATGTTCCATAAAGATATTTTGTAAATGTCTTACCATAAATATATCAAAACTTAATTTTTGATTAGTAATATGCATTGCTAAGAACATCATTTGGACAACTTTAAAGGCAATTTTGTCAATATTTAGATTTTTTTTTTTTTTTTTTGCACCCTCAGATTCCAGATTTTCAAATAGTTGCATCTTGGCCAAATATTGTTGGAAAGCTTATTGATTCAGCAATTTCAAAAAAATTGACCCTTATGACTGATTTTATGATCCAGGGTCACATTTCCATAAGCAACTAATTTAATAACAGTTATTTATTAAATTATTACTAGTTACTCTGCAACACTGTCTACAATAGTGTTGTTTGGTGATCTAAAGAGTAAAAATGAACCAGCAGAAGACTTATTATTGCGCTTTATCAGCAAAAACAATAGGAGAATCAGTACCTGTATCACTGAAGAAACAGAAATGGCCTGAAGCAAGAAGACAGAAAGACTGACAAAGCCCAAAAAATGAGCGTAAACATTGGTGAATACACAAGGTGAAAAGATTTTATGACGGAAAAAATTATAGTAGTGAAGGCTAAGTTGGAACGACGATCTTGCTGATGAACCACGCCGATAGATGGCTCCATTATGTACAGTGAATACTAGCTAAAGAATTACTGAATGTACCTTTAAGTACTCCAGCACTCTTGCATGCATAATATCTTCCTAAAAGAAAGCTTGAAAGTAGATTTGTTGATGAAACATTCGATTCGCATCATGTTGGTGGTATCATGTTGATATTTTGATGAAGGTCATCAGGTAAACACACATTTTCAAAAATTATAGAAAACGTCTTAATTTCCTCCTTCTTTGTGAAGCTGTTTTTCAGGTTGTTACCGTTTTACTTTCTCGACACTTGCTGTGCGCTCTCCCCCTCCCGGCTGCTTTCATTCTCGGTTCGTTTTATTTTCTCCATTGCCTTCATTTGTCTTTTCCCTTCTCGCACACGTACAATACATCATCCTGTTGACAGGTCTATTGACTTTGCTCTATTTCATCAGCATACACCAAAAAAGAAAAAGCGTTCTCTGAATATGAGTGTGTGAGGCATCGTTATGGAGCTAATTACTTTCCATTTAAGTATGAATATTGACCAGAGCCGTGCTGATGAAAAGCCAAACAGGTGCCGCTATACACCTACCTACTAGAGCTGCACGATTCTGAATAAAATGAGAATCATGATTTTTTTTGCTTAGAATAAAGATCACGATTCTCTCACGATTCTGGAGAACTTTTTTATTTTAAAGATTTACCCCTGAACATTAGGTTATCAAACAACAGTAAAATAGCAGTGAAATAAGACAAAATAAACTTTGCTTTAAATTTAAAGAAATGTAATGAAAAATAATGTAATAATGTAAACAAAAACAAAAAAAATAAACATTAAAAAATAAACATACAAAGGTATTATGTCAGAGTAAAGCGATTTAAAGATTCTTAGCTAGAAACACTAGCCTATTTTGGTGTCAACATTTTATGGCTGTCAACGTCCACTCTGTGGGATGCCCAAGTTTACTTTACCATTTTACAAATAAATCCTAATCTAATCATGACAAACTATATATCGTTGGAAAGGTCTAAGGCTCCTAAATAGATATTTGAAATTTTTTTGTGTTACAAATTATGTAGGAAAATCATTTATGACAAGAGTTTCATAGATTCATTTATGACAAGAGTGCACCTCAAAAATCTACTTCATAACAGGAGTTCTTTCTGACCTTTTACTCAGACAGACTTTCTTGTTGCCTTTTTTCTTAAACATTAGAAATAATAAAAAATTATATATCAGACGAAAACTTAATTTCAAAATTCATCCTTTGGAATGCCATTTAAAAATCAGACATTGAATTAACATGGAAAATGTTCATCAAAATCATATTACTAAATGTTCTTGTCCATGAATTATAAAGATTTAAGATTCAATTCTTCATTTTCACGTCTCTGTTCAAAAATGGGAGTAACAGTTAAGGGGTTAAAGGATCGTCATGCTCGTATATGGTTCCATTGCTCTGCTGGTC
This sequence comes from Garra rufa, assembly GCF_049309525.1. NCBI lineage: Eukaryota > Metazoa > Chordata > Actinopteri > Cypriniformes > Cyprinidae > Garra > Garra rufa. Next base: position 40,473,055 of record NC_133363.1, on the reverse strand, counting down.
CATAAATCTGGCACGATCAAAGTACTACTCTTTCAATATTCAAAGTGCTAATAGAGACCGAATTTTCCAAGCATGATACAGAGCTATCTACACAACTACACAACTTATAGCCCACATACTAATAACAGCCTAGATATTTTATGTAGCTTAATTTGAGCGCATTGGGGAGTCGCTCTCTAAACGCGGGGTATTAAAATTGCTTCTGAAAGCGCGTCCCGGTTTTACTTTCGTTTTAACAATCCCGCGAATCTCTCGGCAGCGCTGAGCGTGCATTCTACAATACAAGAAATTACTTTAACAAAACCATTTGAAAGTGGGTGGACACCAACGGGATTTTCAAAAGCGTGTCCCCAGTGGAAATTACGCCGCTGCGTGAGTGGAACTCTGCCGCTGAGTTATCATTTGATGTGAACGAATGCCGCGTTGTACAGTATATTGAGACAGAGGCGCCATGAATTGCATCTGACAGAATGTGCGCTGAAGATGAAGTTTAAATGGTTAAGTAATGTTGGAGAGAACGGCGAACCTGTCACTGCATCAGCTCACAGCAGTCTGTGCAGTAATTAGGCTAGCAAAAGTTTTGTAATATATAAATAAAATATAATTGGCTGAATCGTATAAATGCTGGATTAAGATCGTGAGGGGGGTCGAATCGAGATCGCATCTTTTAACGATTAATTGTGCAGCTCTACTACCTACCCATTTTCACAGGCCGTACCTTCCTCTGGCCCTTTCTTTCCTGCTTTGCTTGTATTAACTCTCTGTCTCTTGTTCTCTCCCGCACCTTCATCAAATCTCTCGCTTTCCTTAACATGAAACAGCAGGGGTGCAATTAGACCTGGAGAATCGACTCAACGACACATAATTAGCCTGATCTCTATTCTCACAATCAACACTGGGGGAGGTAAAAGACGACAGAGCAAGAGAACGATGGGTAGAGGGAAAGACAGAGAAAATAACGGTGTTGAGATGGAGAGAAACAAAGGGAGATTGACGGGGAGAGGCGGAGAGGGGGCATATGAGAGAGAGAGAGGGAGAGAGAGAGAGAAAGAGAGAGCACAAGCACAAGTTCCCTCCCCCATGTCTAATCTAAAAATAGCACAGCAGTCTTTATCATCTGATTTGCTTCAACAGTTGGATGCAAAGTGGACGAGAAGGCCTGTGTGTTACAGTTTGTTTCTGACAAACCTCCCTCTTTATCTGCACGCACCTAATTAACACAGACATAAATCCTGATCTGCAGCTATGTGCAAGGGCAAGAGCGTATCTTTCTTAGCGTCCGATTATAAACGTGAAGTCAAACCAAAAACCCCAAAATATGCATGGCAAAAACAGTTTATTTTAACAATCAAAACTCACACATTCTCATTTGTAAAGTCATTTGCTGTTAAATTTAGATTAGAATGAGCTAAAAAGCGTTTTATTTTCTCTTTCACAGGAGGGTGTCTTGTGGATTAGACTCTTTATTGTATTGACTGCATGGCTGGCTGTGTTGTGTGATTGATAGTGATGTCTGCGAGTTTTTGTTTTTCACAGAGGCTGGCCGAGTCATGATTCGGGATACTGAGTTAAGTAATAGGTAGACTGACACTCACTGTGGCTGCTTAACTTTGTGGAATTGTTGCAAGTCAAACTTAGCCTGGGTGTCCCCATACTGCCTTGCGCAGCGTGATTTTATTCACGCTTCTAGTCAGTCTGGAAACCATGGACCTAATTTTCACCTAAGATAGGGAACCAATCACAGAACGGGGAGGGAGCAGCAAGACGATGACGCCTTCTATGCGACTCACCGAAGGATCCAGCATGGCAGCAGACGCAAAGTTATCTTTCGTGTCTACACCATGGTCTACACTGGACGCGAGCGGCGCGACAAATGACATTAGAACGCAAGTTTATTTTGAAAAAAGAGCAACTTTTGGCGTTCGCTCTACATACGTCATCCGGTATAATTGAAACGATTGGCTATGAGCTACGCACAGGCGCATTTGATAGACATTCGTATCGCCCAATAAACGGCTCTGGGCATTCGTAAACCACGCTTCAAATACGAGAAAATGAACATGTGGTTCCCAGACCACGAATCATGACGAAGTCATAACGTGGTCTGGTGATAGCCAGGCTAAGTCAAACTGACAAATCAAAATCTCTTATCATGATATGAGTAATTTAAAAGGAGAAGTTCACTTCTAAAATGATAATGATCGTTTACTCACCCTGATGTCATCCAAGCTGTTCATATCTTTCTTTCTTCATTTGAAAAGAAATTAAGAATTTCTGAGGAAAACATAACTTCAATAAGTGAAGTTTAATGGTGGACTTCAATGGTGGCCAACGGGTTGAAGGTCTGCAGTTTCAGCACAGCTTGAAAGGGCTCTACACAATCCCAGCTGAGGAATAGGGGTCTTATCTAGTGAAACAATCTGTCATCAAATGATCATCTTGTACTAGCTCAAAAACAGTGAAACAATGATTTTGAATGATTTTGAAGTTGGAGGAGAAAATTACCATACCATTTTTAACCGGAGACAACATCACATAGCATTTAGGGTTCAAAAGTACATAAATGTTTGTTTGTTTTTAGAAAATGTCTGATTGTTTAGGTAGATAAGACCCCTATTCCTCGGCTGGGATCGTGTAGAGCCCTTTGAAGCTGCACTGAAACTGCAATTCGGACCTTCAACCCGCTGGCCACTATTGAAGTCTATTATATGGAGAAAAATCTTAATATTATATTGTTAAAAAACTTCAATTTCTTTGTGACTAAAAAAAGTAAGACATGAACATCTTGGATGCCATAGAGGTGAGTAACATATCAGGAAATTTTCATTCTGGAAGTGAACTAAGCCTTTAATATCACAGTGACAGTATCATAGCTGTTTTTATTGGCAATTCGACAAAACTTGCATATGAAATAACAATGCTTACAGTATATTTGGATAATCCAGTTCAGGAATGCACAAATATGTGACCCTGGACCACAAAACCAGTCATAAGGGTCAGTTTTTCAGTTTGTTAGGATAGGACAATATTTGGTTGAGATACAACTATTTGAAAATCTGAGGTTGCAAAAAAATCGAAATATTGAGAAAATTGCCTTTAAAAAAGTTCTTAGCAGTGCATATTACTAATCAAAAATTAAGTTTAGATATATTTACGGTAGGAAATTTACAAAATATCTTCATGGAACACGATCTTTACTTAATATCCTAATAATTTTTGGCATTAAAGAAAAATCTATAATTTTGACTCCTACAATGTATTTTTGACTATTGCTACAAATATGCCCATGCAACTTACAGCTGATTTTGTGGTCCAGTGTCACAAAGGAAAGGAAAGGAAAGGAAAGGAAAGGAAAGGAAAGGAAAGGAAAGGAAAGGAAAGGAAAGGAAAGGAAAGGAGGTGAAGTGAGGCCAAGTATGGTGACCATACTAGGAATTTGTGCTCTGCATTTAACCCATCCAAGTGCACACACACACAGTAGTGAACACACACACAGTAGTGAACACACACCGTGAACACACACCCGGAGCAGTGGGCAGCCATTGCTGCGGCGCCCGGGGAGCAGTTAGGGGTTCGGTGCCTTGCTCAAGGGACTCACCTCAGTCGTGGTATTGAGGGTGGAGCGAGAGCTGGTGATTCACTCCCCCCAATTACAATCCCTGCCGGACCTGAGACTCGAACCCGCAACCTTTGGGTTACAAGTCCGACTCTCTAACCATTAGGCCACGGCTGCCCCCGGTACACCAGTAAGATGGTAATGGAATAGAAACAATGAAAGGTGCTTCACCTAATTTACTTTATTTTAATTTAGAAGCACGGATGTTGGATGAAAGACTGTTTCATTACTAATACATGATAGGCAGGTTAAATCTGGTCTGGTATCATCACAAGGTGATCAGGTGCTACAGTTCATAGAACAATGATATTTAAAATATTACAAAAGATTTCTATCTAATTAAATGCTGTTCTTTTAACTTTGTAAATTGTTTAACATTTTCAACATTTCTTAAGCACAAAATCAGCATATTAGAATGATTTCTGAAGGCTCATGTGACACTGAAGACTGCAGTAATGGAAAGTGGAAACAAGCATCGCACCACTGATTGCAAGAGCAATTAATATTACATGTATGTGTTTATTTTAGCATTTCTGCAGTCACTCATCAGCATATCAAACTGCATATTACTAATAGTAACCGTTTTATTTAGTCATGAAGCCAAACACTCTGAAAACCATGCAAACCAACATCCACGAGACCCACTTGACTGTAAGCGGATCTGTTTACACACTCGACCCACTAATAGCGTGCCTGAGATCAATTTAGGTATTTGTGTAAACATAGTCAGTGATGTTTTAAGTGAATGTAAACAGACAAGACCACTAAAAATAAAAATCAGACCACTACAGCCTACCCAAGCTGATATATGTCCATTTGGCCATAGAGAAAAGACTGTGATTAAACACAATACAGGAAGTAATACTCATAGACTGAGCATTTTAGAAAACCAGGGACAAGACATAAAAAAACTGTGGGGGTACGATTGGACAAACTGTGCTGTAGCTTTAGCATGCCCACACACAGCGCCCCATACTAAGCCTCTGTAGATCATTCATCTTAATGAAAACACTGCAAGGATACTCTAAACCTGACATACACGCCAATAAAAATTCCTCTCAGTCTTTCTGCAGAACACTAAGACAGAAAGAGAAACACAAAGAAAGGGAGAGACAAAGAACGAAACAGAAAGCGAGACTGTGCACAGCTGTAACTAATACTGAATAATCTACTAATCTACTTTCTGTTTACATGCATTCTTAGCTTCAGCAATATTGTATTGTTTGCGGCAATTAAAGCTCATTTCAATTTGAACTAAACTGATAGAGGAAAAGTGCTCTAGTGTTGAGCTCATAGGCCTCCATACAGTCCAAATCTGTTTAAGTCATTTCATTCACCTAACTATTCTGACTGCTGAAATTGTCATCTACGATGCTGTTTTTATTCACAAAGCATATATATATATTGTTTGGTTCATAACTGAAGGATGCACAGCGCACTGCTCTCAAAGTGTGGGAGTACATTCATGCTGCGAGTAGCAGCGAGACACATCTCTGCTAATTAATAAAAGACACTGACATCCTTTCTATGAAGAAAATCATCTAAAAAGGATCCAAGTTCTTTAAATGCTCCTATACGCCAGCATGCCAGAGAGTGATTGAGATAATGACTAATGCATGCACAGTGCATGGATCGCTCCGATGAGAGGAGAATAATGATGACAATGATGATAATGTGATTATGACGAATAAATAAATACTTGCTTCCTGTGGTGTATGAGGCAGGGGGCAATGCTACGCTGTTAGAAATAAACATGTTGTTAAAGCACAATGAGAATCACACATGATCACACGAAAGGATAAATAATTCCAGGAAAAAGGGATTTGAAAGTTTCTATTCAAATAACTTCTCAATGATTATGATAACTGGTGTAACTTAATATAAAAAGCTAACAATTCACAATTTAGTTTGTGAACATTTTGTGTGCCACAGATGAAAAATGGCAATAACTTTTGATTAGAACATGCTACTCATTTATGAGGAGACAGACTTCAGCGACTACATTCCCCATCATTCTCTGTGACATTGACATAAGTATGACAATGCTACATCTGCTACACAGATACACTACAGTTCAGAAGTTTTCTTTTTTGAAAGACATTGTTATATTTATTAATCATAGACACATTAAATTGAGCAAAAGTAACAGTAAACAAGTCAGTGCCTATAGCCTAGTGGTTAGCGTTATTAAAAGTTATAAAAGGGTCATTCCGTGTCAACTCAAGGTCCCCAGCTCAAACGTTTGATTTTGCTAATATACTTTCTAAAGAAAGATAAACATGTATAGTGATGAAAGCCAAAATATTGAACGTCATGGATGAGTATTTACTGAGTAATCCATTATTTTGTAGAGGGGGTCAAAACGGCAATTTTCACCTTAGATTCAGAGCCAAATTACAGGGGGTAAAAATGACTTCAGAAAGACGGCAGCATCATAATGTTATTTTTACACAGAGATTGGTAGGTCTGTTAGTAAAATCTGTTGACTTTAGCAATCTTTGTTGCATTATGTGCCAATGGTGAAAATTAAAAAATGGGAAAACAGCACTTTTCAAGTTTTTCTCCAAGGTTTGCATGCCTGTAACTCAAGAAGCTTAATGCCCTTTCAGTTATTGAGTCTTAACTAACTTTCCTTTTGGCATCTTCACTTTTAAGGCCCTGTACGGTTCGGTTCCAGAGATTTTGGAATTTCAATATGGCCCCAGGAGTAATTTGTTAAATTGTACACATTTTCAGTGGTCAAAAACCAAATGAGGGTCACCTCATTGAGGGACTGAACCATGCAGTGCCTTGAAAATGAAGATTCCAGAAGTTGTTAATTAAGAACTAATCTAAAACCATATTGTGATATCTTTAATACTTTTATACGAGTTATAGGTAAGATGCAAACTTTGGAAAAAAAAATATTTATGGCACTCAGACATGTATGTTCAATGAAGTTGTTTGACACGAGAACATTTCTAGTTTCAACGTTATTTTTTCTTTAGACATTCCTCCTTAAAAATGAAGTATCATATTTTTTTAAAGTGACCCACATTTGGTTTTTGACCATTGAAAATGTTTAACAATTTACTCCTAGAGCCAAGTTTAAGTTCCAATATCTCTGGAACTGAACCATATAGGGCCTTAAAAATGAAGATGTCAAAAGGAAAGTTTGTTAAGACCCAATATCTAAAAGGACATTAAGATATCTTTAATACTGTTAGAGGCATGCAAACTTTGGAGTTAAAAAACTTGAAAAGTTCTGTTTTCCCATTTTTGAATGGTCACCATTGGAAAATAATGTAGCAATGACTGCCAAAGTCAACAGATTTTACTAACAGACCTACCAATCTCTGTGTAAAAGTACATTACAATGCTACCATCTATTTGAAGTAATTTTTAACCCCCTGTAATTTGGCTTTAAATCTCAGGTGAAAAAACCTCTATAAAATAGTGGATTACTCAGTAAATATTCCTCCATGACATTTAATATTTTGGCTTTCATCACACACGTTTCTATACATCTTTCTTTAGTAAAAAAAAAAAAAATATATATATATATATATATATATCAGAATCAGAATCAGAATCAGAATGAGCTTTATTGCCAGGTATGTTTGCACATACTAGGAATTTGTTTTTGTGACAGAGCTCCACAGTGCTACAGAAAGACAGTGACAAGACGATACATATTATAAAAAGAACAATATAGAGGTATACAAGACAGACAATGTGCAAAAATAGCAAAGACATTTGAATGGAGTAAGTATGTGCTTTAAATAAATAACGGAAAAATGAATAAAGAATGTATAGTGTTGTATGTTCCACGATCAAGTGTTCATGAGATGGATTGCCTGAGGAAAGAAACTGTTTCGGTGTCTGGTCGTTCTAGTGCTCAGTGCTCTGTAGCGCCGACCAGATGGTAACAGTTCAAAAAGTGAGTGTGCTGGATGTGAGGGGTCCAGAGTAATTTTGGCAGCCCTTTTTCGTACTCTGGATAAGTACAGATCTTGAAGGGTAGGGAGGGTTGTACCAATGATTCGCTCAGCAGTCCGGACTATCCGACGTAGTCTTCTGAGATCAGAATTTGTAGCTGAGCTGAACCAGATGGTAATTGAAGTGCAGAGGACGGATTCAATAATGGCAGAGTAAAACTGTTTCAGCAGTTCCTGTGGCAGGTTGAGCTTCCTCAGCTGGCGGAGGAAGTACAGCCTCTGCTGGGCTTTTTTCACAATGGAGTCTATGTGAATGTCCCACTTCAGGTCCTGAGAGATGGTATTTCCAAGGAACCTGAATGACTCCACTGTGTTTACAGTGCTGTCCATGATGGTGAGTGGGGGGAGAGCAGGGGGGGTTTTCCTGAAGTCTATGATCATCTCCACTATATATATATATAAGCAAAATCAAAAATTGGAGCCGGGGAATTTTCTGAAGTTTGGTTGAAATTTGACACGGAAAAACCCAAAACCAAAATGTCGTTCATTGAGTTCATTTTATTTTGACGAAAACCACCTAATTTTGGGGGGGATTTTTTAAGGAGGATGTTGCCAGGAGGACGTAAACTTAGATTTAGCAGAGTGTGTTTTAACATCATTAATTCTACCACTACTTTAAAGCAAAGGGAAATAAGAGAATCGAAACACAACACGCTACTACTACGAAAAAACTAACAGAAACAGGCATGCTAAATAGACAAATAAGATTAGCTATATTAAATAAAACCGTGTATAACCATACAAATACCAAACCTACAGACCTGTTTCAAAAAGACCAATGAGCACACAACTGCTAAAAAGGTTCTAAGCACTTACAATTAATGAGATGGGACACCACAGGAATATAATCTATGATTCAATAAAGCTCAATGAAAATTCAAATATGCACACACTGATCAAACACATCATTGTTTTACCCAGACTGAAGGTGTAGGCTTATTTAGTTAGTGTTAATGACTAACGGCATATCTTACTTGTCTGCTTATCAATTCAAAATTGTAAAATTTTACACTTCACTTTATTATACAGCAAGGCTAGTATATTGCTTTCCTTAAAAGGCCATACTGTCACGCTAGTGCTGCTGGGATTGTGTTGTCTGTACCGCGTATCACCTTTCACATGTGCAATTCAAAACCTATACGACTGTGAAACAAACTGTGAAATGTTTCAGTTGGTTTGTGATCCAAGCACCTATTTACACCATTGGGAACTGACTCTGAACTCAAGACATTTAAAAGGATTACTCTAATACAAAATCTAATGCCAAAATCATTATGGCATTAAAAACTGAGAGAGAAAGCAAGTGAAGAGACTATATTAACATTAACGTCATATCAATTACCTGCAGCTTTAAATTGAACAATTTTAACACCTTGAGTCTGAAGTTGAAATACACACAGACATCTTAAAGAAATCTCCAGAGCAGGCTTTTTGCTCTGACTGTAGATGTTTTAGCACTGCACACCATCAGCAGGCTAATGTTTTATACATGAGCTGTAGGGTGAATGTATTTTATGAAGCTTTATAGATTTGTGCATTTCAAGTAAAGTAGACGAGTGTTTGTTTGCTGCCAAAGAATGAGGTCACTATATGCATGTTTTGTTAGTATAACCTTGTCTAGAAGTCATCTGTATTTAGCAGTGATTGCTGTAGCACAGTCTGGAACTCATCTGTGTGTATAAGTATACTGTTGTCCAGAACTCATTCCTGAGGAACAAAGGAACAGTCGAAAGTCGCTGAAGTAAGCAACACTAGCAATTTAGCTGAAGAAAAGCTTAATTACTGTCACAGGTCTTTTAACAACTCTCACCTAAGTGGAAGATTTACCATTACATTTAGCTCTGAAACCAAAAGGTTTTTTCTTTCTTTTACTCAATTTACTCAGAACTGGCAAGACATTCTTGAAAGAAAGCTACCAAAGCAAAATATACAGAACAAAGTCATGGTGGGTCTCAGCAGTCTGTACATAAAGCTGCAATTAAAACTACATTTTTGCATATTTTAAGTGAGGGTAAAAAAAAAGATCAGGTCTGTGAGAGTTTTATTTTTATTTTTAAGAAATTAATACTTTTTATTCAGCAAAGATGCATTAAATTAATTAAAAGTGACTGAAGACATTTACTGTTGCAAATAATCCAAGTTCTTTTGAACTTGCTATTTATCAAAGAATTATTTAAGAAAAGTATCATAATGGTTTCCACAACTGTTTTAACCACTGATAAGAAATTTCTTATAGACCAAATCAGTATTTTGGAGTGATTTCTGAATGATCATGTTTGGCCTGAAATCTATTATTTTAAATTGTAAAAATATTTCACAGTAATACAGTTTTTACTGTATTTTTGATTAAATAAATGCTACCTTATTAGGCATAAAAGACACAATTTTCATTTTCAAAACCATTACAAAACAAATATATAGTTAAATTATAGTTAAACTATTATTTTTTTTGTTAGTATTACTATTTTATTTTATATACACTGCCATTCAAAGTTGGGATCAGTAAGATTTTTATTGTTTTTAAAATAAGTCACGGCTGCATTTATTTGATCAAAAAATATAGAAAAAAATGTTATGTTGTAAAATATCACTACAATGTAAAATAACCGTTTTCTATTTTTTAATATACATTAAAATATAATTCATTCCTGTGATGCAAAGCTGAATTTTCAGCATCATTACTTTAGTCTTCAGTGCCACATGATGCTTCAGAAATCATTCTAATATGCTGATTTATTATCAATGTTGAAAGCAGTAGTGCTTCACATTTTTTTTTAGAACCAGTGATACTTTTTCAGGATTCTTTGATGAATAAAAAGTTAAAAAGAACAGCATTTGTTTAAAATAAAAAAAATATTTTGTAAAAATATAAACTACTAGTACTAGTTAAAAAATTTGGGGTCAGTTTTATAGTAAACTGAAACTCTATATCAGCAAGGATGTGTTAAATTGGTAAAAAAAAAAAAAAAAAAGTGATAGTAAAGACATATATTGCTAGAAAAGAATTCTATTTTGAATAAATGCTTTAACTTTTTATTTTTTAAAGAATCTTGAAAAAAAGAATCTGTTTCCAACATTGATTATAAAAACAATAGTAAATCAGCATATAGAATGATTTCTGAAGTGTCATGTGACACTGAAGACTGCAGTAATGATGGTGAAAATTCAGGTTTGCATCACAGGAATAAATTATATTTTAAAGTATATTAAAATAGAAAACCATTATTTTAAATTGTAATAATATTTAACAATATTGCTGTTTTTTCTGCATATTTGACCAAATAAATGCAGCCTTGATGAGCCTAAGAGACTTGTTTAAAAAATATTAAAAATCTCACTAATCCCAAACTTTTGAATGGCAGTGTATAATATATATAACTCCGGCTGTTTAGACCACTGCAATGTGTGCTCTAAAAATTCTGCATGAGTGTTATAATGGTGTCTGGTGCCATAGTGTGTCTACTCATAATTTCAACACTGTATGCAAATGAGAGTAGAGAGAGACTGTGGTTGGTTGTGGGGACTGGCAGTCTATTTGAACAACACTCCTCAGGCAAACGAACACGCTGATGCCAAACCAGCCAACACCATTAAAATGCTAATGTAGGGAAAAACGGGTCTGCACATCTCTACGGATGCCATACATCACGCAAATCTACAGACACACACTGTTCTAGAAAACACTGCAAAAAATCAGCATGAACATACACACACCCCACTATCTCTCCTCAAAATCTCAAAAACTCACCAAGACTCGTAGGTTTAATGAGCTCATCCAGTACGTCGTAGAAGGGCAGCCGTTGCAGTTTGACATCAGGATGTACGGGATGCAGGCTCGTGGGGAGGTGGGGCAGGCCCAGTTCGTGTTTGGGCCCAAGGAGGGAAATGGGAAGTAGAGGGGATGGAGGCGCTCCATGCCCATCATATCCCAACTGCGTGAGGCCGGGTGGCAAGGAGGCAGAGGCGGGGTGGACTCCGGGCAGGGCCAGCTCTGCTGGGGATACCAGCTTGGTGGGGAAGCGTCGTCTGTAGAGCTCTTTGATCTTCATCTGGACGGCAGGGCTGCAGCCGGCTTTGAGGAGGTGTAAGGCTTTAGTTAGGAGCTCGTGCTTTCGTCCATGTTTGTTTCTTCCCGCGTAGCCCAGAAGAACCTGCAGCTCTGACACCCGCAGGCTCATCACCATTTGCTACAGGAGAAGAAAAGAAAGAGAGCGGCAGAAATTAACACGCGCAGTCTGAGCCAACTCGATGACAACATCACACTTCCAGCGCCAAACACACTTCATTTGCATAGGCCAAACTGTTTACTGGGCAAACACACATACACATACTCGCAGCCCAGACACTGATACACACATCTGAAGGCACACACAAACCCAAATACAAACACATCTCTCACACGCGCGCTTTCCCTCGGGCTAGGATAGTTCAGTAATGGTCTAAGCTATGAAATATGCAGGAGCAACCCCAAACACACACAAACACAACGGAAGTGTCACATTCCACAGGCATGAAAACGAGACGGAAAAACCAAACAGAAGAGGGCAAACAATGCCGAGCAAAGACGACAATGTACACACTAACATTCTTAATAATAAACCATTCTTCTCTAGAACAGCAAATGAACACATGCTGTCCAGTTTGATTGATGTGTGTTTCCTGGTGAGATTAAAGAGACAGCTCACCAAAAAATGAACAGTATGGTCATTTCTTAGACGTCTTATGTGACCTTGCATTCTTGTGTTCTCGTAGTACGTCATCCTCAACCGTCAAAGTTCAATTCCAGCACTCAAGAATGCAAATAAAGAGGACATCCGTGAAAGTACCCAGATGTGTTCTTGAGATCGAGGATGAAAATGCAGATCTGAGAGAAGCAAACAGTTAGAAATCCCAGTAGAGAAGACTGTGGATGGACAGCGTATCTAGCGTTAAACTTCCTGCTGCATGCATGCAAATGCATGACAGCTTGTGAAAGTAAACATGTTGTTTTGTTTGAAAAAAAAATCTTAATAAAGTGATAAAGATCTGGAGAAAGCCTACAGTATATTTTAGTGGCATATTAAAGGGATAGTTCACCCAAAAATGAATATTCTGTCATTAATTACTTGCCCTCATGTTGTTCCAAACCTGTAAGACCTTTGTTCATCTTCGTAACACAATTTAAAATCTTTTAGACGCAACCAACACATTCAAGAAGGTAGTAAGGACATTGTTGAAATAGTCCATGTGACATCAAAGGTTCAACCGTAATGTTATGAAGCTATGAGAATACTTTTTGTACACACAGAGACTGATGCAGATGCAGAAAAGAAAAATTTGTTGAATAAAGTATTCTCGTAGCTTAATAAAATTGAGGTTAAACCTCTGATGTCACATGGACTTTTTTAATAATGTCCTTACTACCTTTCCAGGCCTTGAACGTGTTAGTTGCATTGTTGTCTATGCAGGGTCAGAAAGCTCCTGGATTTCATCAAAAATATCTTAATTTCTGTTCCGAAGATGAACGAAAGTCTTACAGGTTTGGAACAACACGAGGGTGAATAATTAATGACAGAATTTTCATTTTTGGGTGAACTATGTCTTTAAAATTAATCATAACACTGACAAAGCACAATTTACACAAATGCAGTAAAACAAAAAGATAAAAATGGTAAAAATAATGCAAGTAAATGTTTTAAAGAGCTGGTCATACAGTATTTTAAAGTGTCCAAATATTGTGTTGGAGTCCCTTACAACAGGTTTAAATGCATCTAAGGTCAGAAAACATTGTAATTTTTTTTAGAATATGCATTTAACATTAAAATCATTTTTCAATGATTTCAAAACGATTATTTCGAAGCAGTTCAGAGCTTAAGGTCTGTAAACCCCTTCCTTCTATAAGCCTACTCTGCGCTGATTGCTCTGATTGGTCAGCTGTTCAAGTCTGTTGTGATTGGTCTTTCCATATACAAACGCTCATTACAAAGATATACAAAGATGCTATAAAACTAATTTTCTATGAGGTTAAAAAAAATGGCATCGATATTACCTTATCAATTCGAGCCCGAATCTAAGGGTGATACTGATGCAGTCACTTAACCAGAAACTCCATCAAACTCTTGATCAGGACATTTCTCAGTGGTAAGTTTAAACTTTGTATGTGGTAAGAATTGTATTGCTGTGGTATCGTGGAAAAAAAATAATTTTAACCACTGATTCTTCACATCATCTTTTAACAATGAAAACAAAACAAACTTGCTTTCACATCGCAAAACTCATGATGTAAACACACTAACTAGAAGAAAGTATTGAAAGTGAATGCCATAAAAGTGAATAAATGATGACAGAACTACGGTTTAACCATTTGCGTTTGGAACCTGCTATATTCGTTTGCATTCCTTCCTGTGTAAATATGTATTAGCTTCTCCTTTGGACAAGATATTAGTTTAGAATTAACCAGACAATGAAAAGCTAACAATGCACTGATTAACAACTCAATCCCTGTGCTGCACACAAGAACATATCAGAACAGATGCTCTTACAACTATGAGCCTGCCAGACATTCCTGAATAAAACACAACACATGATGCATTTCTGCTTTAAAATGAGGAGAGGAGAGGAGAGGTTGGTTCAGGAAGAAAAAGAGAATGACAGTGTGCATGGGAAAGAGAGAGAGAGAGAGAGAGAGAGAGAGAGAGAGAGAGAGAGAGAGGGAGAGAGAGAGAGAGAGATGGGGGAAGGGCAGAGACATGAGCTGCTCAGCTTCCAAAATAAATGAAATTGAACGCACACACACGCACACACAGGGACAGCTCCAGTAAAAATACTCAGCAGGCATAATGCTGTTTGAAAGCAGAGTCCGCCGACAAAGGTGCCATGACTGCAGCTTACAAGAACAGCTCTAATTTCCCGCTATAATGACCCAGAACAATCCAATCACTCATTAATTCACTTACTGATCCATCATTTTCCAACAATTGTATGGTACAAACGCAGAAATGACAATCAATAACTGAGCTGTTTAGGTGAAGTGATTGAGATCACAACTAAAAGAGATGCAGACATTCATTTCTGGAGAAATCATTCGGTCTGGTGAACACACTCAAAGAAGGGTAAGCAGGAGAAATGCTGCAGACCAGTCAGGAACATCTCACATAACACACTGACAGCACAGGAGATTCACACGGCATTGAATATAGATGTGTGTGTAAGCGAGAATGAGAGAATGTGGTTGAGCTTATGAGTCTGAACAGCTCAACTGAGGAGTGAAAAAGAGAAAGAGAGAGACACGTTCACCGCATCTGTCAAATGCTTCACATGTCTGTCAGTTCTCTCTCTGAGTCACAGGGAGTCCAGGGTGTCAAACTAGTGACTTGTTTTATCAATCAAATACTGTAGTAATGGGTGAACTGAAAACATTCTGGAAAAATAAAGAAATCTCAGGTCCAATCATAATAAAGGAGTTAGCTGTGGTTAAATTACATTCCAGAAATCGGATATCATAGGGTGTGAGACGTGACGCATTGTGAAGCATTTTGCACATTCACACTGAACCCGAAACTGATGCATATATAAACAGACAGCAGGACGTTTAACACACAGCCTATTTTGTACATTTACCCCCATTTTGATGTCAATTGAACTGTAGGTCATGTGGGTACAAGAACTGTTGTCACATCAGCTCAGGCAATTCGCAACGTTGTTGGAAAAGTTCTGTACTGATGCTATGTGTGAACAATGAACACTTTGAGACACTTCATATAATCTAACACACCACTTTGCAACTGCAGTATTAAGCCTAAAAAGCATGATCTTGAAGGGATAGGGTCATTAAAGGAGTAGTTCACTTTCAGAACAAAAATTTTCAGATAATGTACTTACCCCCTTGTCATCCAAGATGTTCATGTCTTTCTTTCTTCAGGCTTAAAGAAATGGTGTTTTTTTTGAGGAAAACATTTCAGGATTTCTCTCCATATAATTGACTTATATGGTGCCCCCCGAGTTTGATCTTCTAAAATGCAGCTACAAATGGCTCTAAACAATCACAGCTGAGAAAAGAAGGGTCTTATCTAGCAAAACGATCGGTTATTTTCCAAAAACAAAAAAAAATTACAATTTATATACTTTCTAACCTCATCTTGTCTAGCTCTGTGTAGAGATTAAAAAGTATATAAATTATAAAGGTTTTTAGAAAATAACCAATTGTTTCGCTAGATAAGACCCTTCTTCTTTGTCTGGGATCATTTGGAGCCCTTTGAAGCTGCATTTAAACTGCATTTTGGAAGTTCAACCTCGGGGGCACCATAGAAGTCCATTATATGAAGAGAAATCCTGAAATGTTTTCCTCAAAAAACATCATTTTTTTACGACTGAAGAAAGAAAGACATGAACATCTTGGATGACAAGGAGAAGTTCACTTCCAGACAAACATTTACAGATGTTACAAATGTTTACGTCTTTCTTTCTTCAGTCATAAAGAAATTATGTCTCTTGAGGAAAACATTTCAGGAATGTTCTCCATATAGTGGACTTCTGTGGTGCCTGCATATTTGAACTTCCAAAATGCAGTTTAATTGCAGCTTCAAAGGGTTCTAAACGATGCCAGCTGAGGAAGAAGGGTCTTATCTAGTGAAACGATGGGTTATTTAAAAAATGAAATCCTCAAATGCTTGTCTACCTTTGTGATGGGCATGTGTACTCCGCTTCAATACAGTTAGGATAGGACTGCAGAAGTACTGACCCAGTGTTTACAAAGTGAATGTGCAAAGAAGGTCAAATGGCCTTTACAAAAAAAAGGTAAAACAGCAATGTTGGGTGATTTTGGAGGGAAGTTGGAGGGAAAAAAGTGAGATGGGAATTTTTCGACTCAAAGTGCGGTCACCAGGGATGCAACGATACCATTTTTTCAAAACCGATCCGATCCGATACCGATACCAGGCCGATATCAGTGGGGGTATTTTACCTTCAAAAATAAAGAATGTATACAATTCACTTTGTCATTAAGATTTATTTGTTTTAGGTAAAGAAAGAAATTCCAAATCTGCTTGCACATTGTTGGATAAAAAAGGGGGGAAAAGTGATACATGCATGAGTGCAATCAAATTCATAAATTCATATTAAGATTAATGTTTTAAAAATAACATTTTGAAAACAGAAATATTACAGATATAAATAACTGAACAGATCTGCCAGCAGATGGCGGCAAGACACTGATTTAATTACTGAATCATTTCATTCCTTTGATTCATTTGAACGGATGGTTCATTCAGAAATAAAGCAAGTGACTCTCTGTTTGAATGGGAAATTGAATCATTTCACTAGATTTGTTTAAAAGCACACATTCATTCATAAACAAAATACCACTGTGTTTGAATGGAGATGCGCAGCGGCTCAGTTGTGACTTGTTTCAGACTACTTTTGACGACGAAATAGAGCAAAATCAGGCAATAGTGCTAGTCAGACAGTGCAAGTCATTTAATAATAACTTCTTATTTAACTGCTGTATTAAACAATATCTCATTTACAAAGTATTTACAAAGAAAGTATTAAAAGCTGTCACTCGGTTGGAGAAGTCCTTGTGTTCTTTTGCGTGATGCTTGCAAGTATTACAATCTACAGTGCTACTAGCTGCTCTATCAAGAGAAAAATATTTCCAAATCAGGGATATGTTTACCGCGCTGAGGTAGACTTTGCATGTGAAAGTTCCCTCTGAACTCGCCTGTCACACTCACGTCACATGTGGTTGTGTAAGCAGCGCAACGGATTTTAAATGTATTTTATTTTTAAGGCAATGTTTTAAAATAATTGTGTTCTTGTATGAATTATTATAGTTTTTACAGTAGACTATTATTTCTTGATATTTATTTAATCAAACTCTGGTAACGGTATCGAATTTGGATCGGTCATGCATCACCGATATCCGATCCATTCAAAAAGCTTGGATCGACATCGATACCGATCCAGAGTATCGGATCGATGCAACCCTAGCGGTCACACTGCACTTTTCGTTCCATTGACTTCCATTCATACGCATGCGAATGCGTTAGACCAGAAACGCAAGCCCGTGCGAAACATTTTCGCATTTCGCTGCGTTCTAAAGTTCAAGCTTGGTGAACTCTGACCTGTGAAATCGCATCACCTGACCAACAGGAGATACGTCACAGCATGATCTCTAGCTGAATGAAAAGAACCTTAAATTTAAACATTTAAAACTGCAGCACTGTGATAAAGTGTAGTAGATTGTATGTTTTTACATTTCAAATGTATTATTTATTAGTTGCCATGTGCTGAATTTAACTTTTTAAAAAGACGCTGCAGAGCATGACGTCATATCACGAGCGTTGCAGCAGCATCCGAGGGAATTTCGCGTGCTCAAAGTCTAGTGTGACCGCGGCTTTACCCTAACTGTATTGAACCGGAGTACACATGCACATCGCAGAGCTAGGCAAGATGAGCATTTGAGGTTAAAAAGTATATAAATTGTAATATTTTTGAGAAAATAACCAACAGTTTCACTAGATAAGACCATTCTTCGGCTGGGATCATTTAGAGCCCTTTGAAGCTGCAATTAACAGCATTTTGGAAGTTTTCGCAGGGTCCATTGAAGTCCACTATATGGAAAACATTCCTGAAATGTTTTCCTCAAGAAACATAATTTATTTACAACTGGAGAAAGAAAGACATGTGAGTAAATTATCTGTAAATCTTTGTTCTTCTCCTTTAACTATTTTATTAATGTACTAGCTTTCTGGGCCTTGGACGTTTGGTTCCGTTGCGGTCTATGGATCAGAAAGCTCTCAGATTTCATCAAAAATATCTCAATTTGTGTCTTTAAGGTTTTGGAATGACACAAGGGTAATTAAGAACAGAATTTTTTATTGTTGTAAATAGAGAAGTCACCAAACATTTTTATTTTGAGCAGCCAAGAATATACCTGCATGGTATCTATGTTTTGTTCACATGAATTTTATTCCTCTGACTTTTCTCACCAAAGTCAACCGCCCACATATCTTTCTCTCTCTCTCCTACACTCAACCCCCTCTCCCTCATCACAGCCCAGTGGGTGTAGTGTTTTATCCCCCAGCCATTTACAACCAACTAATACAGCATAATGTCACACACCAAATCCCAGATGTTAGAAAGTAAAGGTCTTATTGCGCCAATGTTAACGTCAGATACGGCCACCCTGCTGAGGTTTTCCTGCACAACACTGTGTCACACGAGTTTGAAAGTGGTTCAACACCACCACCACTCTAAAACCCACAGAGAGGAGAAACACAGAGGTGTACTTGATGTGTGCAGGGTCAGTCAGCTTTATTCAAATAGTTAACCACTATGAATAGGTGAAGTGCTAAAAAAAGTCTGCAAAGCTAGCTCATTCTTTCTAATCCTACATCATTTCAATCATCTGATATATGGCCCTGCATAGAGGACTTAACAGGGTATCTTGTCATCTTATCCAACTATTCTTCAACACTGAAGTAAGTCTATGGGCGAGTCTGACTAGCCGCTATAGGGAAATAACGAGAAGAATAACAACATGCAGTAAACAGTAAAACTCTTTGCACTACACCCCAGTGTGTTCATAATTAAGATAACACATTAAAATAATATGTTAAGACACACCAATTTGTAATATCAAGCAAACGTGTTTTGTAAAAGCTAAAAATAGCTGGACGGGGATGAAACCAGAAACCGGACCCATAAAAAACAAATGGCCACGCCAGCACACAAAAATAAGGTGGGTAAAAGAATTCAGATTATAGGGTGTATGCATGTTGAGGCACTAGATCATCATAATTAGGAAATAATTAATGCAAAAATGTGCTTCACATAAGGCTATTTCACTGATGCGCTGTATTTAATATCATCATAACTGTAAGACTAGGGCTGTAATCAACCAAAGAAAATCTTGGTCGACTGAAGTCCTGAATCTTTAGACTAAAAATCGACTAAAAATGACGTTGTGGAGAAAAAAAAAAAACGTACGTTACATTAATTAGATACGCACTGTGCTCAGTACTTGGTAGCCTTGTTGTCTGCCTAAATTAATTATAAATAAACATAAAAAACTAATAGGCTATTTGCAGTATATTAAATCGTTTTTGACCTAATTATTTTGCACTGAAATGAGTCTGACAAACGAGTCTGTCGTCTCTGACAGCGGTGCATCACGTGCACCTGTGCAATATCATAGCCTGTGATTTCTGAAAACAGTACTATGTTGTCAACTAGTGATATCACAAGAACTTTTGAGGAATGTGCAACATAATTTAGAAAATTATTTTTGTCATATGTTATAAGTATAACTTTCAGCCGCTTCAGCGCAGCTCCCACATAAGAGCTCAGCTTCGCGGCTGAGACACGAATAGACTTAAAGCTTTTACTCTTAATAAACACAAAGGCGCGTCCACTTTAATAAAAAAAAGAATATTTATTAAACAAACAAGAGCAGAAACCAAATAAAGTGCTTATAAAGGAGGCTTAAAATCCAGCGTGGCCTGGGTTTGTCTGGGGGAAACTACCGTCATTACGGATGTGTGCGCCTGCAGTTATAAAACGATTATTACACTAAAATATTGAAATATGCCAATTCTGATATGTTCATGTAGCCTACTCAAAAACAGACAGGGCAACCTAACGCAGACAAGTTAGCTTACGGCTTTCAGATGATACGTCATATGTTTGTCGTCGAGCTGTGGAAGGCAAACTGTTGCTTGCAAACTTTGCATTCAACCTTTTTCCCGTTATTAATTTTAACAAAATGCTGCCACACTGTCGATTTTTTTGTTGTTGACATGTTAGAATAGGACTGATGTATATTGATATGTGTTCCAAACCGCTGAGTCCACTAACGTTAGCTTATTATTAAATAAATAATATTCAGCATCAAACCTTCTAAAGCCTACTTATCTGTCTCTCTTCTCCAGTGGGTTGGGCTAATCCAAAAAAAGTGAAAACGATGGGGGTGTTCTGAAAACAGACTGTTACCTGTGAAACAGGGGTGCTCTGAAAACACCCCCATTAGCAATTAGTGCTTTCCACCTGATGAAATGAGCGCGGCCAAACTGATGAAATGAGCGCGGCAAAAAATCGACCAATCACAATTTTGGTCGAACCAGACCGTATCGACCAACTAATCGACTAATCGACAGGGACGTTACAGCCCTATGTAAGACACACTAGAATCATTCAAAATGTTGGGGTCTATGAGATTTTCTTTTTATTGTTTTTAAAAGAAGTCTCTTTTGCTTACCAAGGCTGCATTTATTTGTTCAACAAAACAGTAAAAACACTAACATTGTGAAATATTTGCATCTAACTTTTTCTATTTTAATATATATTATTAAGTGTCACATGATCTTTCAGAAATCATTCTTATTTTCTCATTTGGTGCTCAAGGAACATTTACTGAAATGTTGAAAACAGCTGCTCCCTACTATTTTTATTGAAACTTTGAAACCTCTTTTTAAGGATTCTTTAATAAATGGAAAGTTTAAAAACAGCATTTATTTAAAAAAAGAAAAATTTTGTAACAGTCGTAAACAACGTCACTTTCGATAAGTTGAATACATCCTTGCTGCCCCCAAACTTTTGGACAGTAGCGACTATAATGTAAGACTTTTTTTAGACTTTAATAAAAAAAAAGACTCTTTTATTTTTAGTTTATAATAGGTTCTAAGTTTGACAAATAGAACTTGTGTTTATATGCAAATACACTACTATTCAAAAGTTTTTGAACAGTAAGATTTTTTATGTTTTTAAAAAAGTCCCTACTACTCACCAAGCTTGCATTTATTTGATGCAAAGTACAACAAAAACAGTAAAATTTAGAAATATTTCTACTATCAAAAAAATAGTTTTCTATTTGAATATTTTTTAAATGTAATTTCTGTTATTTCAAAGCTGAATTTTTATCATTACTCCAGTCACATGATCCTTCTGAACTCATTGTAATATTCTGATTTGCTACTCAAACAACATTTATTATTATTATTATTATTATTATTATTATTGTTGTTGAAAACAGCTGAATAGTTTTTTTTTTTGTATTTTTGATGAATAGAAAGTTCAGAACAGCATTTATCTGAAATATAAATCCTTTGTAACATTATCATTTTTATCACCACTTTTGACCAAATTAAACATCCTTGCTACATAAAAAAATATTAATTTCAAGAATTTCTTTCCTCCCAAAAAACTCCAAGCTTTTGAATGGTATAGTGTATAATGTTACAAAACCTTTTTATTTCAGATAAATGCTGATCTTTGGATCTTTCTGTTCTAAAAATCCTGAAAAAAATATTGATAATAAAAACAATAATAAAACGTTTCTTCAACAGCAAATCAGCCTGTTAGAATGATATCAGAAGGATCATGTGACACTGAAGACTGGAAAATGTAGCTTTGATAACAGGAATAAATTATATTCTAAAATATATTAAAATATAAAACAGTTATTTTAAATAGTAAAAATATTTCACAATATAACTGTGTTTGCTGCACTTTGGAGAGCAGAAGAGAATTCTTTAAAAAACATCAAAAATCTTACTGTTCAAAAACCTTTGTCTGGAATTGTACAGTCATATATGTGACCCTGGACTACAAAATCAGTCATAAGGTTGAGATACATCATATACATCATATGAAAGCTCAATAAATAAGCTTTCTATTGATATATGGTTTGTTAGGACAATATTTGGCCGATATATGCCTATTTGAAAATCTAGAATCTGAGGGTGCAAAAACATCAAAATACTGAGAAAATCACCTTTAAAGTTGTCCAAATTAAGTTCTTAACAATGCATATTACTAATCAAAAATTACATTTTGATATATTTATAGTAGGAATTTCACAAAAAAACTTCATGGAACATGATCTTTACTTAATTTCCTAATGATTTTTGGCATAAAAGAAAAATCAATAATTTTGACCCATACTATGCATTTTTGGCTATTGCTACAAATATACCCCAGCGACTTAAGACTGGTTTTGTGGTCCAGGGTCACATATATAAAAGTATAATAATCATGATCATGTAAGGTCATCATACACTAAACTAATCCATCATCCATGTGACTCACATGTTGCATAAGTTTGATGTAGTTCCAAAAGAATGTATTTTGAGACATGAACTTCTGCTGAAATCCCCTGCACACTGTGTGGGGACTCTGTGAATCAGAACACAGCTGGAATCTGACCATCTATTGAAGGGCTTATTAAACAGGTGCACCTGATTAGCAAAGGTCTGTGTATTAAAAACGCACCCAACACAAACAGCACAAAGGTTACAACTGCTCAGCGCACAAGCAAAAAACGTAAATTATTTACTTATCTAATGTAAATTTATGGGTTGGTGCATTTGTATCGGAGCCACATAGAAAGAACAGTACTTCTCATTTCTTCAGAAAAACATTCTTTTTTTTATTCCAGCGTACATAAACATGTGTGTATTTTGGCTCCTGCTGTTGAGGGTAAATCCGTGCCAGGTACATGCTCTAATATCGCTTGATGCGGGTGAACCAGCCAAATACTCTTCAAGGTCATGCAGATTTTTACTTATTAAAAACAGAAAGGAGAACAGAAAATGGCAAATACACCAGCACAAAACCTGAAGGTGTTTGTGTGTTTCTCCAGTGCTGAAACAGAGAAGCATTTTTCAGGCTCAGGTGTAACGCATGTTAATTTAAGCATTTGTGTAGGTGCGTTCTGCAGTCTATCTTTGGGGCTCAGGTGCACATGAGCCTGTGATGAAGATCATCTTTCCTGAAGTGTAATTTCAGAGGATGAAGGTGATTCAGTGACAGAATCCCTCCATCTTTTCACATGTCTGACTGTCTGATGCTGCGACTGAGAACAAACAGTTGAGGGGTCACAAACACACACCTACCCCCAATTTCACTTGTATGCACACTCTCTTTCTTTCTAGATGAGAGCCCAGAACACAATTAGTGTGCCAGCTTTTCCTCCAACTCTCTCTCTCTCTCTCTCTCTCTCTCTTTCGTCCGCCCCTCCCCCACCATCTCCAGCCCTGCAGCTCACTGGCGGAAGATCAACACTCACATACCTCAGTGCTTTGTGTTTCACCAACACAGCTCCAGCGGTGAGCGCACACACATACATACACACACACACACGTAATCATATCATAGCATGATCTAAAGGCTCCAGATATGACAGCAGTAAATAGCAAAGTCCCCAGCAGAGCCACTTTACTGTCTACATACATGTGTGATATTCAATAGAGCTCCTTCAAAAAAAAAAGGAACAAGTAACCAAACACGCATACAGAGCAAAAAATAAAAAAATAAAAATGATGAACAGGTGCTGTTTTGTTTAGAATTATTATTTGAAAAAGGAAAGTGTGCTGGTTTAGTCTGATGGACGAGAACTGATGTAACTGAACATAACTTGAAACCAGTATGTCTGATAAATGATATTCAGAAGAATCAGCACTGTCTTTTATTTAATGTTTTTCTTGCTTTCTTTGACTTTTTTTCTTTGGTTAGAAGGAAATTAAGGTTTTTGAGGAAAACAACCCAGGATTTTTCCCCAAATAGTGGACTTCAATGGGGATCAAAGGGTTGAAGGTCCAAATTGCAGTTTCAATGCAGCAGCTTCAAAAGGCTACATGATCCCAGCCGAGGAATACGGGTATTATCTAGCAAAACGATTAGTCTTTTTGTAAAAAAAACAAACATTTCTATACTTTTTAACCACAAATGCTTGTCTTGGACTAGCGCTGCGATGTGTGCCTACGAATTCACGCATTGCGTAATCACATGCGGTTAGTTTTCCGTCTGTGAACTCTGGTTCAAAAAAGGTAGGGTAGAGTGAGAAAAGGTTGAGAAAGCACTCCAGGTAAATTTTAAAATGTACCAGGTTTATATATAGTGTAAGCTTTTAATAAATAAAAGTGATTAATTTCATTTCTAACAGCTTGGACCTAAATAAAGAGAGAAAACTTGCACTTAACCTTTTCACAGACTTTTTCACAATTATCATGATGTATCATTATAGCATTGTCTACCAATATATTGATTACCGCATTAATCACTGTATTGTGATATCATTGTTATTGTGAGCCATGTATCGTGAGGTACCCTGTGATTCCCACCCCTATTAAAAAGTTGACCAATCGTTGCGCTAGATAAGTTTGGATCTTCAACCCGTTGATCACTATTATGGAGAAAAATCCTGGAATGTTTTCCTCAACAACCTTCATTTCTTTTCAACTCAAGAAAGAAAGACATGAACATTTTGAATGACATAGGGGTGAGTAAATTACCAGGAAATTTTAACAATGGAGTGAACCAATCCTTTCATACATTACATTCCATTTTTTAAATTAAAGTCCATTTTTTTTATAGCATGTTATCAGAATTTATAATGTTTTTGTATAAAAGTTACAATTGCATTATATCTACTATACTAAATTTACAAAAAAAAATGGACTGGTAAAATTTTTGTACAGGGTTTCTGCAGATATGAACAAGTGAAATTTAAGACTTTTTAAGACCTTTTTAATACCACCTTATATGAAATTTAAGACCGAAACCTGTAATGGAAATAGATATTATATTACATGCATATATGTAATATTTAATGTGTTTAATGTAAAAAGTAAACACAATTTCATGGCTGTCATAAATTACATTTATTACTACGATATACAGTGAACTTTTCATATCAGCAGATACTATTCCACACAAAATATCCCCATAAAAGTACTACTAGAAATATCTGATGTAAAAAAAAAAAATTCTGAAGCAATATTTTCATCAGTGCTCTATTAGCTTTTACATCTTAAATCTGCATATTTGATTTACCTTTATAATGGCCTTTTTTTAACTTTTGAAATGTATGCATTACCTTTGAAATTTATTTTATGAATTTATCAAATTCTAAATGGCTGTTAGCAGTGAGATTACACAATTTACACTGCAAAATTTAAAGTGAGATTATTGTTTTAAATACATTTATTGATTTATAAATATATAAATTAGAAATGTTGGGTGTGGAGGCATACTTTTAAACACACTAAACTACCAGCAGGTGGCGGTAAGTCACTTCATGAGCGAGTTATTTCAACTGATTCGAGCAAAATGCTGAATCATAGCAAAATGTTGCTAGGAGAATGCTTCTGCTGCCTGCGATCCTTGTTTGGAACTATTTTCGTTGGTGAAACAGAACAGAACAGTGAAAATATTTTGTCTAATATGTAAGTAACTACTTGACTAACTACTTGTTTATTGAGCTAAAATTAATGTAACATTTGTAATTGTGAGAATATTCAGCAAAAAGCTCACTTGGTATATTACTGAACTATATCATGTTATAAATAAACTATACATTTAAAATTTTTACCTCAGTGTGTTTCTTTAGAATGCTGTTACATTCATTTGTTTTAAAGTATGTCACAAATAGACCAGAAATACACTATCCATTATCAATTTCTGTTTACGTTGAATGTATTAAAATATGAATCTTTCTTGCCTTTCGATGCTTCGCTAGTTGTTTTGTCACTTCAGTTTTAATCAGGCGGTTTGTTCGGTCGGGCAAGTAATTGAGAACATTATATACAGAAAAAGGTAGTTTGACCTGTATTCTGCTACTGCGATTCTGTCTGAAGACGCAGTAACTTCCGCAGGGGGAGAAAAAAATCTACAGTTGTTAGCAACTGGCCTTAGCCAAGCCCTATATTCAGTTTTTTCAAGCTAAGTATCGCTAAACTTGCACTTCCCCAAAGCTAAAAAGTTAAATCCATTTTACTTCTGTGGTACAATCCGAGAGAGACTCGCGCCAATAACAGAAAGCTGATTGGCTATTGCATGCTGGTCTCATTTGTAGTTTAAATACAGCAAATTATATTTGGAATAGTGAAATAAAGAACTACAACACCACGGAAACAACAAAAAGAGAATTTAAATGAGCTTTAGAGGTAGCGTTACATGGACATCGGAAAAATAAGACCTGTGTGAAATTATTTAAGACCTAGAACAGCGAATTTAAGACTTTTTAAGGCCTAAAATTTTGATTTTTAAATTTTAGACTTTTTAAGACTTTTTAAGACCCCGCGGAAACCCTGTTTGTATGTCTAAGTATTTAAAATCCATTAAAATCTTTTTAGATTTAAAATCGACGACTTTTTTGTTTATGTTCAGATATTTTACTGTAATTATTAAAAAAAATTGTCTGAAGAAGTGAAAATTAAATCTTTGTTTTTCCGATCTGTTATCTAGAAAGAATTCTAGAGGTTAGTCGCCAACAAAGTTGCTTGAGATGTTAAAGGATCTCATGTCTTTCTTTCTTCAGTCATATAGAAATTATGTTTTTGGAGGAAAACATTTCAGGAATTGTCTCCTTATAGTGGACTTCAACAGTTTGAACTTCCAAAATGCAGTTTAATTGCAGCTTCAAAGGGCTCAAAACGATTCCAGGCAAGGAATAAGGGTCTTATCTAGCGAAACGATCTGGCATTTTCTTAAATAAACTAATA
This sequence comes from Garra rufa, assembly GCF_049309525.1. NCBI lineage: Eukaryota > Metazoa > Chordata > Actinopteri > Cypriniformes > Cyprinidae > Garra > Garra rufa. The sequence goes on along the minus strand of NC_133363.1, from coordinate 40,445,984 downwards.
TTCATACACTTTTTAACCACAAATGCTCATCTTGTCTAGCTCTGCAATGCGCATGTGTACTCAGTGCACTCTGGTTCAATACAGTTTGGTTATGTTGAAAAACTCCCATCTCATATTGTACTCCAACTTGAAAATTGTCCTATACATCGCTGCAGAAGTACTGACCAAGTGCAAAGAAGATCAAACGCCCTTTGCCAAAAAAAGGTAAAACAGCGATGTAGCTTTGAAGCTGCATTTAAACCGCATTTTGGAAGTTCAAACTCGTGGGCACCATAGAAGTCCACTATATGGAGAAAATTCCTGAAATGTTTTCCTCAAAATACATAGTAAAGAGCATTTTAAATAGCTAAAGATCACCATTTCACTAAACAAAAAAAAAAAAAAACCCGAAATACAATAACTTCACACTTTGCCTATCCACCTTTTTCTTCCTGTAAGAGGAACTTTATTAATCAGGCATGTGATTGGCTAAGGACAAAAAAGCAGGAAAATGTACTAAGACAACCCCCCAGCTTAATATTGCAAATTTGTGTGTCTTATCGTATTACTTTAATGTATTATCTTAATTATGAGCACACTGGTTTGTAGTGCAAATAGTTTTACAATTTACTCCACGCTGTGAATCAGAAGTCTCATAGGCTTACTTCTGCGTTAAAGAAAAAGGTGAATACTCACATAACACAAATTAAATGACAGGAATGTACACAACATTTAAAAAAAAAAAAAAGTGCTTAAAACAAAAAAAAAAAATGAAATGTTGTATGCATTGATAATAGTGTTCGTAGTTTCTGAAACTGATAAAAAAAGTGAACTAACACCATCAAGAATTTGCCAACAGTCAAAAATTCAGTCCGATTAAAGCATTTTGTTCACTTCCAGAAACAAAAATGTACAGATAATTTACTCACCCCCTTGTCATCCAAAATGTTCATGTCTTTCTTTCTTCAGTCGTAAAGAAATTATGTTTTTTTGAGAAAAACGTTCCAGGAATTTTCTCCACATAGTGGACTTAAATAGTGCCCGTCAGTTTGAACTTCCAAAATGCAGTTTAAATGCAGCTTCAAAGGGCTCTAAACGATCCCAGCCAAGAAAGAAGGGTCTTATCTAGCGAAACGATTGGTTAAAAGGTATATAAATTGAATTTTTTTTTAGAAAATAACTGATGGTTTTGCTAGATAAGACCCTTATTCCTCAGCTGGGATCGTTTAAAGCACTTTGAAGCTGCATTTAAACTGCATTTTGGAAGTTCAAACTCACAGCCACCATTTCAGTCCACTATATGGAGAAAATTCCTAAAATGTTTTCCTCAAAAAACAATTTCTTTATGACTGAAGAAAGAAAGACGTGAACATCTTAGATGACAAGTGAGTAAATTATGTGTAGATTTTTGTTCTGGAAGTGAACTAATCCTTTAATATATCAGTCACTGGTTTGGTTTTGAACACTTCCAAATCATTTGAATGGAGTAGGTGGCCTTGAACAGTTGCCAGAGAGGAGGCTGGCCATTAATCGCTTATCGTTTGCAAGCTCAAAAACAAGCAAATACGTAAATCCAGGATACAACAGCTTTCTGGGCCCACCTGGCTTTCGCACATGTGTTGATGAAGCAGGTGCTAAGGCACTAATCACTACATTCCAAAAAAACTTTTTCCTGATGCAAGTATCTGCGTCAGTGTGTAATACCTCCCCTTCATAAACAGTCGGCTCTATCGCACTCAAACTGTATCTCAAACACAAACGTATCTCCCTACTCCCTACAGAGTCTAGGACTTTTAGATCTTAAGGTGTCCCGTGTCTTTATGCTCTAACGCCTGGACACAATCAGACTACAGAGGACTTTCTACAAGAAACACAATGAAAAATTCAGACCAGACTTCAGAGTATAACACAACTCTAAAACACAAAAGCAAACCAGAGACCAAAGCACACTTGAGCTTTATTTCCCGGAAGAGAAAGTCATCATTGTTCCTGTGTTTACACAGAGAAACATATTAAATTACATTTATCACCAAATGCATTTCCAAACCACTATATAATGCCAAAAACACTGAAAACAGTTTTAGGGAATAAAAAATGCACTTCAAGAAAAGACTTATTATGGGATTATATATGTACACATGCCTTAAAAGACATGATGAATCAAAAGTAGCAAAAGATCTTTTTTTTTCGGCACTGTAACGTAAATCTGAGTGTATCAGAAAAGAAACGGTTGTTGGTTGGATTTTGGCCATTGCACTTAAAAATATATGAGTTTGCAGTCAGTTGTGAAGGGACAGTGTTTAATCTGACTAAATGATCTGAGAAATCCAACATACATTATCAAATAAGCTCGTCTTTCTCATAGAAAGATTGAGTTATGGCTTATTGTTTAAATATATAAAAAAAGAAAACCTAGCGTACAACAGCCTCAATTACAAACAAATCACAGAGAGAGCAAGAGCTTCTCTGCATCGTCTTTCTTCAGTCAGTCTGGATGTGCATCACTGTCTTTTGGCAGCTTTAAAAACATAAAATCTAATTTGTCTACCATGTGGAGCTCATTGTGCTTTTTAAATCTAAACCTCATTCATCTATAATGCTGTGATGTAATGTGAAGTATGCTGAGAGGAGACACAGAGACTTTAATAGATGATTAAGATGACAGTCCTTGTCTAAACAGAGCATGAGTGCTGAGCTGACTACACATATTCATAAGCCATAATAGCAGCAAATGACCCCAGATCAGTAGGATGATTCCACAATGTTCTGGTAGAAATTCCTCTATTCCAGTATTTGGTTATGTGCTGCATTGTGTGAGAGAACGTGCAGTGTGAGCTAAACCCCCAGGAAATTGGTACAGGAGCTAGAGCCAGGTAAGAGAACATCTGCTGAAGGGAGATATAAAACACACACACACACACACACACACACACACACACACAACCACAATCCCCACCTTAATCACCTCTCAGTTGATGGAGGCTATTTGTGTGGCTAGAGATAGCTGGCTACAGCCTGAGAGAGGGAACGAGCACAACACTATAAGCATGCGTGCGTTTAAATAGATCTCATCAAATGCATAAAAAAATGAAAAAAGGAATGCACGTACATTCAAATGATTTTTTTCTTTGTGCTGACATACAGCAACATCCAAAAACCCTACAATAAAACATCTGGACCTACACTGAGATTTCCTGCAGGTAAGCAACAGGATGATACAAAGCTCTCATGCTTCAAAAACAGCTTAGTTACATCATCTTACCTTATCATTATAGAAATTAGCATTAGATATGAATATGACATGACAAATATCCATGCTCCTCTGGGAATCATTGCAACTCCGAATGAGTAATCTGACTCATAAATCAGATTTAAAATTTCCTTTTGAAATTAATAAAATGGTTTGTTGAATTCATACTCTCAGCCACAACCAAGCATATCACTCATGAGGTAATATAAATGAGAAGTTCACTTCAAGAATGAACCTTTGCTTATAATTTACTCATCCCCATGTCATCCAAGATGTTCATGTCTGTTTTTCTTCAGTTGAAAATAAATTAAAGGGATAGTTCACCCAAAAATGAAAATTAGATGTGTATCAAATTTACCCCCAGGGCATCCAAGATAGGGTTGGGCGATGTCGACCAATTTGGCATCGTACGATGTCTAATGTGAAACATCGCGATAGACGATGGCATCGTCGTCGGAGGTGAGGGATGGTTGTTGTTAAATATTTAATTCATAACAAATTAATTAATTGTAGCCAACCGTTTCCACCAGTGCTTAATTTGAGCCGGATTAACAAGTGCATTAGATCGTCACAGTGCGTGCGTGCGTGCGTGCGTACAAGACAGAGCAAGCGCGTGTTTATGTAGATGTATTTAGAGGATGTGTGTTGGCCCTTAACATATTTTCGACCAGTCAGCTCCAAGTCCAAAATCGCCCTCAATGATTGCTTACTGCTTAACCCACTCTCTCCAAACGCATTTAATGAGCAGCGGAATGTTTCGAGATAAAGTGTAATATAAGAAATAATACCAAATCAAGCCAAATATTATAAACACTATAAACATAGTTATAAGTTATTACCCTGACTCCAAAACGAAAAATTTAAATGTAACGGTATTCAGAACAGAACAGGAATGAAACAAAATATATAAAGTTAAGAAACCAAAACGAAGCTAAACTAAAAATAGCAGGCGTTGGGCTCACGTACCTCTGTAATTCGGCACAAATTCAAGTGTTTCCATATTCCCAATGTATTTGAATGATAAACTGTTATTTGTATACTAGGCTTTGTATTGTACATTCGTATTTCGATGGGAAAAAATATATTTCCTTGTTTTTTGTTTTGTTCCAAGCTCTGTTCGTTATGGTAAAACCATGAAAAAGGCATATTTGGTGTAGTTTATTTAATCTAATTTAATTCAAATTATTTTGATTTTTTTCTGCTGTTTTTGTATGCCTCATTTATTAATGTAAACGAACCAGTTCGTGTAATTCGTTTGGAGTTCACAGTAATTTGAATTGTGATCGCTAACAACTTCCTTGTTATTATTTCATCATAATAATAATAAAATAAATAAAGATGCGGAAATTGAAAGCATGCATTTAATTTGGCTATAATATATTCTATTGTGTGATTAAGTGTGTGTTTTTCCCAAGCGGGTTGCTGCTGCGGCGGGGGCGGGGGCTTGGCGGGGCAGAGGATCGCGATGCCGGCTCAGCATCGTGATGTCTATCGGCCATCGGCGATGGACGATGGCATCGTCTATCGACCCAACCCTAATCCAGGATGTAGGTGACTTTGTTTCCTCAGCAGAACACAAACGAAGATTTTTTACGAAAACCGGTGCAGTCTGTCAGCCAAATAATATGAGTGGATGGGCACCAAACCTTTAAAAGTAAACAAAAACATGCACAGACAAATCCAAATTACACCCTGCGGCTCGTGACGATACATTCATGTCCTAAGACACGAAACGATTGGTTTTTGTGAGAAACTGAACAGTATTTATATCATTTTTTACCTTTGATACACAGCCACATCCATCTGTCATGTGCACGAGTTTAGCATCCGGCTCGTGACATGTGAACGCGCTCTGACGTAGTATACGCAAATGCCGGAAGCGATCTGTCTGTATACGACACTCATTGTTTACACAGTGCACAGAGATTGTGGGTATAGCAGCTATTCAAAATGGTAATTACTTGCGCTTATCCTGATTGTTCAAACCGATTTAAAGCTAAAAGAAACTCATCCGGGACTTTTCACTGATTTCCCCTTACGGCGTTTGCGTATTCTACGCCAGAGCGCGTTCACAAAAAATGATATAAATACTGTTCAGTTTCCCGCAAAAACCGATCGTTTCGTGTCTTAGGACATCAATGTATCGTCATGAGTCGCAGGGTGTAATTTGGATTTGTCTTTTAAAGGTTTGGTGCCCATCCACGTCCATTATTTGGCAGACAGACTGCACCGGTTTTCGTTAAAAATCTTCGTTTGTGTTTTTCTGAGGAAACAAAGTCACCTTCATCTTGGATGCCCTCGGGGTAAGCAGATAAGCATCAAATTTTCATTTTTGGGTGAACTATCCCTTTAAGGTTTTTGAGGAAAACATCTCCACTTTAATGGTGGCCAATGGGTTGAAGGTCCAAATTGTAGTTTCAATGCAGCTTCAAAGGGTTCTACACAATCCCAGCCAAGGAATAAGGGTCTTATCTAGCAAAACGATCAGTCATTTTCTAAAATAAAAAACAAAATTGATATACTTTTTAACCAGAAATACTTTTATGAGCTTTGTGATGCGCATGCACATCTTCATGCATTATGTTGAAAAAGTCACGCATGCTTAGTTCTTCATCTGTGTACTTCGGGTTAAAAAATATAGGGTTGGGTGAAAAAGTCAATCTCCTCCAACTTCAAAATCATCTGTCATTGTTTTACCTTTTTGTAAAGAACTTTCTTTGCATGTTCGCTTTGTAAACGAGCTACTGCAAGACAAGCATTTGTGGTTAAAAAAAGTACATAAATTTGTAGTTTTCTTAGAAAATAACGATCGTTACTCTAGATAAGACCCTTATTTCTCAGCTGGGCTCCTGCAAAGCCCTTTGAAGCTGCATTGAAACCTCAGTTTGAACCTTCAACCTGTTGGTTCCATCACAACTGATATGGAGAAAATCCTGGAACGTTTTCCCTTAAAAACTTTCATTTCTTTTCAACTGAAGAAAGAAAGACATGAACATCTTGGATGACATAGGGGTGAGTAAATTATCAGGAGATTTTCATTCTGATAGTGAATATCTCCTTTAATGAACTCAGCAGGGCTATTTATTGAAATTTGTGAGACATTTAAGAACAAAATTAATCTTGAGGAACTGTCTCACAACAGGACAAAGCAATATTGATATGTTTCACCTTTACGCTAAAGGTATTTGAAGATCCTGGAACTCATTACTAAACTGCATGTTTTAATCAGGGATGTTTCTAGCCTTTCATCAGTACAGGGGCCTCCATCAAAAAAAGTATCCCAATATTTTAAAACTTCACATAGCACTGAGATTCCAGTGAAAATATGCAAGTAGTTGACTCAATTAAGTTGAGCAAAAACACAGTCTGAGTCTTCACAACTGATAGTCCAGTAAGCAACATGTGGGCAAGTCTATCTCTCTTATCCACCCTACCCACACCTTCTGCCAATCTGACTGTTATTCCAAACCAAAGTAACATTTTGTACAGCTGCTGATTACTGCCTTTAAAGTAACTATTAAATATTTCTGCAAGCATAGTGAAAAGATGTGGTGTAAAATATCAGGTTAGATGCCAAATCTAATTACGGCTTTGAATTTTCTCCCTGCGCTGTGGTGGACCTGCCAAAGACACAGACCAAGGACAAACAATAGGTCTATATGTAAGAAAGAAATAATAAATGCAAAACAGGAACAGAGAACTACTTGTGTCCAATTTTATGAAAAGCAAAAAGTCAAGATGAAACCTTGAAAAAAGAATAAATAAAAGAGAGCATCAAAAATCAAAAAAGCGGAGCCATTTAAAACAGTCCTGCAAACTTCTTGCAGTGTGCTGGTCAACACTCAATCATGATACAGACTTTCAGTTTCCATAGACACAAAAGAAAAAAAAAACCTTATCAGGCATGTACAGCTTGAAAAAAAATACAGCTTAAGCATTTCCCATTTTTATACAGTTATGAGCTCAAAGACCCTATTAACTGAGAGTCAAAAACATCAGAACATCACAGTCAAGCAAAACATGTCATTAACACACTAAATTAAACTTAAAGAGTTAACTTACACAAAAATTAAATGTTTCTCCCAAACTGTATGACTTGCTCTTTTTTGTGAAACACAAAAGATGCAGCATGAGCTTCAGTCACCATTCACTTTCAGTTTTTTTCTTCCACATACACTTAGGCAAATGGTGACTGAGGCTGTCATTCACCCTTTTCACAGAAGTCATTTTTGGGTGAACTAAGACTTTAACTAATTTTAAAAATATAGTATTTTTTTCTAAGAAAAGCTTTTTCATATTTATATGAACAGAAGGATGTTCTTGATTGAATTATAAGGATGGTGAACTTAAATGGTCAGTCGGTCTCTAAGTAATGACATCTAACTGAAGTTTGGTGATCAGCTGCAATGATCAGTTGTTATTTCGGTGCTAAAATCTGAGGCTGAAATGTGTGCTCATGCACTTCCTCTCATTTGATTGACAGGACGTCAACAGCGCTCGCGCCCTGCACGCGAAGCGATGGAGCTTTCTAGCAAATCCACAAGTACGGGCGACTACATCACACATCAACCACCAAAATATACACATGCGATGTACTAACAGCATTTGAAAAAATTGCCTGAGTCTGAGACTGCTTTTCAACAGATTCTCTCAACGTGAGTTTTTAAGGAGAAATAGTTAAAGTTAGTAATTCCCCTGAGGAGAGCGGTGGTCAGACAGCTCCCTCTACATCAACAATAACACGCTGAAAGCTTTCTACAACACCTCCACTGCTAAATCATTTCTCATGCAACTTTAGCTCCGAGAACAGAGGTTAAATGCATTATAACGGTCTCTTAATACAGCAGGTAAGTAGTACGCGTACTTCTAACGGTACAATAAAATCTCCCTGCACACTATCCGACTGGAAATTGAGCGCAGCGTTTTACCTTTAGTTCCGCACTCTCCGCCATCTTGTGACTGCTAGCGCAGGCGTGACGTTATCGGGTCACGTGGTGTGCACGCGCAGCTCGTTGCCGGCGTAACCGTTCTCACGTTTTTCAAATAGTGGCGTCCAAAATGTTGCTCTACGTTTTTCTGGAAAAGTTAATATGGCTACAATCCCAAAAACAGGTACTTCACTAGAGATTCATCGATAAGCCTGCTTTAGAGCGTCTGAGCATACTTTCCCAGGATTTTAACACCCCCCAAAAGTTCATTCATTTAACGTTATTTTAGTTTGACAATGGTTGTAAAATCTATTAAAATAATGGTAACCATTGTTGGGGGTAACGCAAGTTACGTAATAATATTACTTGTTCCAACTAACTAGTAAAGTAACGCATTACTTCTTAATTGACAAAAAAATATCTGAGATACTTTTTCAAATAAGTAACGCCAGTTACTTTCCCCCCCATTTATTGATCAAAAGCTCTCATGCCCCCATGTTGAGGGAAATTATGAGTATGTATGATATAATTTAGTTCTAGAATAAATGTGTACAGGCAAAAAAATAATCTCACTCAGTGAAAAAACAGATACAGTATTCCTCAAAATGAATAAAAACAGTGAAATTCAACGCAAACCTGCAATAATTAAATATGTTAAATAATACAAACATCCTTTATGTATTTAATCCCATTTTATTAACTTTATTATGTCTTTGCTGCCGACCTTCGATGATCCAATTTATCCATACTAATATACAAAAATTACTCAATATAATCTAACATTTGTTTTCCTTTTTTATTGCTGAAAAGTTGACATTTTTCTTCTGCTGTCTACTGTACAGACGTGAATTTACTTTTCTCTAAGCCTGAGGCTTTAGTGTGAAAAGGCTTTTATATTTGCCCATAACTTTTTATGTTAAAAACAAACAAGCAAGCCCTGCCCAGTTTTTAAAAAAGTAATGCAAAAGTAACGTAACGCATTACTTTCTATAAAAAATAACTAAGTAATGTAATTAGTTACTTTTTAGGGAGTAACCCAGTATTGTAATGCATGCCTTTTAAAAGTTACTTTCCCCAACACTAATGGTAACACTTTACAATAAGGTTTTATTAGTTATTGTTAGTTAATGTATTAACTAAAATGAACAAACAATGAACAATACATTTATTACAGTAATTATTCATCCATGTTAATTAATGCAAATATAGTTAATTCACAGTGCATTAACTAATGTTAAAAAGCAAAACTTTTGAGTTTACTAATGTATTAGTAAATGTTGAAATTAACTAAGAATAAGAAATGCTGTAGAAGTATTGTTCATTCTTAGTTCATGTTAACTAGTTAATTCATGTTAACCAATGAACCTTATTGTAATGTTATATTTGGTCAAAGTTAACTAAAAATATACAATCTAAAAGTCTCAGCTTTGTTAGATACTCATCTACAATATTATTATTTTAATTTTTTGTGTCAAAATAAATTAAAGTACACTCTCTCCACATCTGTCTAACACCAACAAAAGGAACAAAATGGCTGTAATACTTGGTACTTTGATTTTATTTAAATAAAATAAAAAAACATGCAGGTAGATCATAGACCATTTTACTTATCTTATATCTTGAATAGGAAAACATTATTTATATATTTATAATTTTTGCTTTTTTTCCAGAATTGTTAAGACCCCCTAAAAAATCTCATACAGAGAGCAAGTTGGTTTGCTAGGAATGAATGAATGAAGAAATAAATAAATGTCATAATTTTAACTAAACGAAGTGTGTAGCATAAAAAACTTATATTGTAATAAATAACTACACAGAATACAATATTTTAGGCCTACATGACGTGAAAATATGCATCAGGTTCACAAGTCAGACATACTTCAAACAAATCGATAATAAACAAAAGTGTTTTTTTAAGCATTAAATAAATTAGATTTGCATGAATAAAACATATAAATACAAACTATTTATATAGTAAATATAGTATGTAAACTGTTTTATATATTCACTCATTACAAAGTATTTTCTGAATTATGTTTGTACTTTATTTTGCTTTTTAAATTTTCCATGCCCCTGCCACCAAGTACAACTATCTTTGGGTGGGTGCACATACCAGACATGGTTTAAATAAGTGTACAGTCAAATGAAATACACTGTCTGCAATTACAGAACAGTTATATCGCTGAATAAGCACATAGGCAATGTGCAATGCCTGTTTTTACCACTAGATGGAAGTGTTGTATTTCACAACAGTAATAGACGCTGAAACTCATTTTTGGGTTAGTGCGTTTATAATACACTTTGAAAAAACACCAACAAACAAACACAAAAAGAAGGCGACATTTGCAGGCTATACTATATTTCTTGAAAAAGCTGTAATGTTGGAAAAGAGAACAGTACATTTTCTTGAGAAAACTTTTTTAAACATTGCTGTTTAATTTGTATTTGCCTGTAGGGTAGCCTACAGCAAGGACCCAGGTGTTATTATCACGTAAATGTCTTTCCAGGCATGAATTTCAGGTAAGTTCGAAACTTTCTAGATTTTGAAAATGTCACACAATTTCATTTAAATTGTGACAATTAAAAAGTGTGTTTGAAACACTGTAAGAGATATTTTGAATTTATGAGTCAATACTTGTGGCTTTAATCGAACTTTTATTGAAGAATGAGACAAGAGATAATTGTATTCTTGAGAAAAAAAAGACAGAGAGAAAGGGAGAAAGAAACACTCCAGAGGTCTTATGACATTTAGTTTGAGCACTTTCAAGTGGAATAATAACTTTTTTTAAGAAATTTGGGATAAGTGCTTGTTCAAACTTGTAATATGAAGTACAGCTGATTTTCAATCATTTTTGGGTTGATTCATTTTGGATATATAGGCCTGAATTTTGCTTACTTAAAGTGCTTAAAATTGATGATACACAATTATTTTGGGATAGCACATCAGTGAGTTCATTTAGAGAAAAAAACAAATACATGTAAAAACACATAAATACATAAATAATAATAATAATCAACAATTCCATTTTATGAAATTTCACATTATACAGTTCATTGCACATTGCCACATATTATGTATTTGTATTGTTTTTAAAAAATCAACCTATTTACACAAGTAACAGCATAATTATTAGAATGTTTATTGTCATCCTCTGGCTTGTTTTACTGTTTTCATAAAGTAATCCTAGTCATTTTCATCCGCAGCGGAATGTTCAAATGCCAGCGAATAGCCTACTTGGGATGGATTGTGATTCAGCAGTCCTCAGGCCTCAGTGTTCGGTGTGCATAACTTGAACCTCTCAAACAGAGTGTAAGTGGAGAATTCCTTTAGGGGAGGTTTACAGATGTCACTGGGATCCTGGGATGCAGCTTTAAGTTAAGGTGGTAAGAGGGGCGGCTTGAATGTGCAGGTCCCTGTGCAGTGGCGTGGAGTGAGCATTTTGCAGGAGAAATGGTGAAGAGCGTCGTGAGCTTCTAGGGAAAAGGTCAATTTAGTTCCACGAATCACAGCACAAGGGAAATCTACAGCTGAACCTACAGAATTCTTTACTGTATCATGCTGTGTGACAGTGACATGTGTGACCCTGGACCACAAAACCAGTCATAAGTGTAAATTTGTCGAAATTGAGATTCTTACGTCATCTGAAAGCTGAGTAAATAAGCTTTCCATTGATATATTGTTTGTTAAAATAGGACAATGTTTGTCTGAGATACAACTATTTGAAAACCTGGAATCTGACGGTGCAAAAAATATAAATATTGAGAAAATTGCCTTAAAAGTTGTCCAAATGAAGTTCTTAGCAATGCTTATTACTAATCAAAAATCAAGTTTTTATATATTTATGGTAGAAAATTTACAAAATATCTTCAGGGAACATGATCTTTACGTAATATGCTAATGATTTTTGGCATAAAAGAAAAATCGATAATTTTGACCCATACAATGTATTTTTGGCTATTTCTACAAATATACCCGTGCTACTTAAGACTGGTTTTGTGGTCCAGGGTCACATATGATATACTGTAATGTATGTCTAATGCATGACAAAGTACATTGAGTCATTTGTTTAAAAAGTAGCACTTGCATATTTCTTTTGTAATTCTCTTAAAATGAAAAAAATGGTTGATGTTTCTAAGTTACCTTTAAGCTTCTGCTGAATTGCATAACGAGCCTTTCTCTCCTGATCCAACTCGTTGCACAATGTGTCTAAATAAAATAAAAAGAAAAATGAATAAATCACAAACATTAAATGTTTTAGACTCTATGTGACCTAATTTCTTTAAAAAAAATTGTCTGTCTGAAAGTATGCAAGTGTTACTTTTTTTTCACTAGTGCAAAATATGCATTACCTCTTACAATCTGCAGCTGCTGGACCATCTCCTCTCGATAAGACAGTTCCCTCTTCATTTGATCCTGAAAATTATCTGTTAGAGTCAACACGTATTAAGTTATAAATAGAAGAAATGATATAGCAAATTTAAGAAGTGTGAATATATCCATTTCTCAATTACCTTTCAAACTTTGAAATTCCCGTTCCAGTTTTTTTCTTAGCTCCACTTGCTCCAAGAGCTGCTTTTGGAGCTCCTCTGTGGAAAGCGATAGAAATCACATCATTTATCATATCACTGTGGCTTTTAATCACCACACATATCCCAATAGCTTTTGAGTAAGCTACAGTCTTTTAGAGAAAATTATCTCCAAGTAAATCAGATTTTTTTTTCTATCATGTATTTTCACTCTCTGTTTGGTTTTCTTGTCTAATAGCGCTATTTAGGTTACTAAGGCTAAACACACGGTCCCCGTGTTCTCAAGCATGACATTGCAAAATAATTAGGACAGTTGCCTGAGGGGTGTGTGGAAAACGAGCCTGGCAATGTGGATCGTCTGCAGTTCAAGGACAATTCTCAGTTATACACAATTGTGTAGCGATCTCACGCATTTTTAAATGCATAATGCGTGTAAAATCGAGAAACACGGCACACAGAGCTATTTGACTTAAAAATAGACATTGCCTTGTTTGTTTTTAAACAATCATAAATGGCAATTGGCTGCCTTTATTTGTAATTTATCACGTCATCATGTGAAAAAAGATATTGTTTTAACATCCTAACATCTTACAATGGAATAACACAGCTCAGAATTGTTAATAAAATATCTAAATATTTACCTTTCGCCATATTCTCGATGTCTTTCTCGAAATTAAATCTGTTATCAGCACGTCTCAATGTAGCGTCGCCTGCCACAAAATAAGGAAGAAATATTATAACACTGAATTTGAACGATTATTTGCTTTGTATAAATATATAATGTTGTTTAAAAAAAATGCACACACAAGAACAGGGCAATATTTTTATTGCTACTCACTTGAGTTCTCTTTACTAACGCTAATTTGATCCGAACAGGATTTTTGTGATTCACATTCGTCGTCAGTAGGGCTGTTGTTTGAAATGTGTGAATCTAAAAGGAAATAGTCTTATTAGCATACGGAATTAACGAAATTAAAACTATAGAGAATTCACTATATAATACGAATGAATTGTAAAATGGGGGACATTTTTTCAGTCATCTCAACGGCAAAAAAAATGTCAGTTTGCACGAATTCACTTATTTAAATGTTAGTTTGTTAAATTCTCTTACCGTTTGTTTCCGGTGCGCAGCGAGGAGGTTTAGGGGCCGAACAGGGCAGTGTGCTCTGAAGAGATTCTCCCTCCTTTTCATGTGAGTACACCTGCAAAAATTAACCATGCATTTAAAAAATAAATACAAGCCCAATTATGCATCATTTTCTTCCTTTCTTTCTTCTTTTCTGACAACAGACTGCGTTTATACAAGTCTTATGATCTACGAATATTTGGCAACATCAAGCCAAATTACTCATATTACAAGGTAAATTCGGTCAGATGGACTGACAAAGAGAATAATTTGCCCAGTATCCACAGGGGAGCCCTTACACCAACGCACCAATCGCCCGCAGGCGACGACAGAAATGACCATTCATTCTAAACATTTAATTTACTATAATTATGCGCCGCTGGGTTCCTTTATTTAGATCGTTCTACGTTAATAAATAGAATTTAAACGATCTGTATCCATAACAACACAAATTGCAAATTGTTCACAAATAGAAAACTATGAATGTAGAGTCCATAGGCTCATAATTACGCGTCATTACTTGCTATTCGAGTTGAAAGGCTGCTGTATCAGACAAGTGCTATTCTGAACAAAGACTGTGTTTATTCAGTCTGCCATTTTGTTGATTCAAAATAATTTGACACTAAGATGGAGCTATTTGTTTGATGATTAAATACTGGCTATAGATTGTGTGTGACTTACTTCGTAAGCAACGCCATCGCTTTTCTTTGCCACCTGCTTGTTCTGCTTTTGATCAGGCGAGCCAGCGTCACTAAAAGTGACTGTGTGGTCATCGTCCGGCTGCGGCGTTTGACTGCTTTCCCTCACGGGACTTTGTCGATCATCCACGGAAAGTTGTATAGACTCCTCGTCCTCCGGAATTCTGTGAGTCTCCACGTCGACATCCGGTTCTTCTCCACTGTCCACACACGGAGAGGCTGATCTGTAGCTGGAGCTCTCACTCACAAAGTCTGGCGACAAATGGCCAGGATGAGCCCCGCTGTACGCGTCCCTGTTCCCGTAGAGCTTGGCTATACTCTCTGCGTCTTTAACGACTGGTCTGAACGCAGAAATATAGCTCAGCTTTCTGGGGGTGCTCGGTTGACCCTCACTTGACCTGGCCTCGTCTCCAGATTTGTCCTCGTCGTTCCTGAGGGACTGCGAACTGGAGCAGCGCTCGCTGTCAAACAGACTGTCTCTAGGTGTGTTTCCTCCCCGCTCACTTTCAGACATGTCTGCTTCGGTTTGCCGGCCACCCAGGAGCTCCGTGTGTGATTTTGGTTGTGCTGGTTGATAGGATGATAGGGGCAGGCTACCGGCGGTAGGCCAAAACATGGGGAACGATGGATAGATACCGTCCTTCGCACCGGGCCAAAACACACTAGGTACAGTGGTCTTGTTCTGCTCACCAACTCCATCATCCTTTTTTTGACACAGTCCAAATGCTGGGAAACTGTACGGATGCGGGAAGATGGGTGGCGGGATCTTCTGAAGCATGCCGAAACTCTTACTAGGCACAGGGATGACCGGGTAGTTACGCACGCTGTTGGTTAAACCGAGGTTGCCACGGTCGTCGTCGCAGCGCAAAGTTTTGTGAGGAATATCAGGGGAAGCGGTCTGCGTGATGTTTCCGGAGGCCTGCGGTTTGAGCGGGGAGGACATTTCTGATCCACTCCCTGGCATTGCCCGTTTCCGGCTCCCGCCGTTAAACATGGCCTTGACGTCCTCCCAGGCGTGACAAAGGTCATCAGACAAGCTTTTGTCGGTGAGTTTTAGATGGCGTCTCCATGAATTAAAATTGGCCGCGTCCGGCTGTGTGTATTTAGACTCAGGTGTGCGGTGCGAATGAAATATGAATTTGTTGGGTGAAAAATACATATTGCAATAGGTGCACTTGATGCATTTTGCCCTGGAGCTGTTGTACCTCGCAGGTATGAAGCTTCCTCGGCTGCCCCAGGCGCACTCGTGTGAAACATCGAATGCAAAATTCTCGGGTAATTTGGGAGGGTTGTGAGCCCCGAGGAACGATTTGCAGAGGCGCTCGGCCTCGCGTTTGGTGATCATGCCACACCGGCGCGAAGAGATGGGCATTGCCCCTGCGCGCCTCAGGATCTCCAGCTGCACCGGTGTGCACTGCACACACGTAATTCCAAGCGCCACGCGTCGGTTATGGATTTCGTTGTAGCTGTAGTTCTTCAATAAAGTGTTGGAAATCTGCGCCAGACATAGTCTCTCCTGACCGTCGATGACCAAAGAGACGATGGGCACTCCGTACAGCACAGTCTCACTCACTTGATTTGGCTTCAGCGAGCTGCTGCTAGAGTAAGGCTGCAGTTCTTGCTTTGAGTTGGGGGAAGAGCAAACATCTCGTCCCGTAGAAAGCTGACTGGGTATCGACTCCATTCCTGGAAGTCTGTGGAGAACAGGTCAGAAATGTAAAATTACACTCCAGTTCAAGAATTATATTTTATTCAACTTTTGAGAAATGATCTAGAATTAGAAGTGTGCTTTGTGTAAGCGTTATCCTAATAACACATTTTTATTTGTAAAATTATTACTTTTATTATTTGTTTTCATTATGATTTTATTATTTTTTATAATAGTTTTAATATAGGCCTACAACACACTCTCAAAAAGGATTTTTGTTTGTGTTGACTATTTTAACATTCATATTCATAATTCTTGCACCCAAATTCTGTAACTTTGTAGAAAATTAGCAGGAATAAATGGCTGAGTTAAAAGTAACAAATGAGTTGTCCTTATTTAGACACAGATGTGTGTTAAGAAATCCTTTTTTAAAAGTGCAGCATCGCAATAAGATTAAAAGAATAAGAATACAATTAAATAACAAAAAGGCAGAATTTGCTATATTCTGTTTTAAATGTCTCCTTCCTGTTCACATTTATTCGTTTCATCCTCGATTGAATTGCCTTTGCAAGTTTAGCCTATTTAAAAACGACTATTTTTTACAATAATTAGAATAATTATTTTAGCAATGTGTTACAGACTATACTGTTACTATTTTTAGTAAACATTTTACCTTTAAAACGACAGCTTCAGGCCTGCAAATTAACATTCGCAATTAATACTTCACTTTTTAGGTTGTCAATATTGCCAGCTCCAACACTATCATTAAAAGCTCGCACTCCCTGACCTGAGAGCCTGCATCATTGCTTAATGTCTCCAAATCGGCTCAGAAGCCGGAGCGATTACTTAAAGGCCTCTTACGGCTATAATACGCAAAGGGGCAGAAGGGAAGAATCTTTTAGCTACTCCAATGAGCTTAGCAACAAGGAAAAGAAGCAGTAAGCCGCTTTCTGTGTAATTACACAGCCTGTGTTGTTCGACTTTGATCTGTTAATAAAAGTCTTATCGTTTATAATTAAAACATTAAGCAAGGAGCTGTTATATTTCAATCCTAAACATAAATTCGTTTGTTAAATGTATCCCTAATGCTTAGTACATTTTTACGATGTACAATTACCCCATAAATTATTTTATATAAAGTGATTTAGCTGCAATAAAATCTCTTTCGTAATAAAGGATCAGCATATTTTAAAACATTACAGGCTAGTCATGACTCAAATAAATTTGACAATAATCAGCGCGTTAATTTAAGAAAAAACACACGCTAATTATTAGTTTAAACAGCCTGTAAATATAAAAAGAAACTTACCTTTTTTATCAGGAAACGAAGTCAGATAAGCGAGTGTGTTTGCGTCAAATTAACAGGCCTGAAACAAGGACAAAACCTCCGTGTGGACTGCGTGATGAGAACTGCGAGGCTGGATAGAGTCTCTCCTCTCAAAACAGCTTTAGAGTTTCCATCCCACTCAGCTCTCGTGCGTGGTGACGGGAGCGCGAGCCGAGTGACCACATGGCAGTCCCGGAGCTCGTGCCTCTTCTTAATAGGTTGTGCGCGATCTACTTCAAGAGAGGGGACGCCAAAAAGAATAAGAAGGCACACCCACTGAGATCAAATCCGATTCTGGTATTAACCGGTTGCTTCCACTACTCCAAAACAAAGATCACTGCCAATTTAGAATTGAGCTGCTTTTACAGACAGACAGACAGATAGATAGATAGATAGATAGATAGATAGATAGATAGATAGATAGATAGATAGATAGATAGATAGATAGATAGATCAAAAATCATCAAATTAAACAACAAAAATACCACCAAATACGGATGCTAAGTGCAATTTAAACGGTTTTGCGCATAGCAAGTAAAGGATCTAGAGAGATGCAGAACAATGAACAACGGTACATTTGGATGATTTGTTATTTCCTCCCACTGATATTACATACACCTGCGTCATATTGTTTTGGGTTAATAAGTTTCCCATGAATTTTAGAACTTAATAATGTTCATGTTTGAGTGACACGTCGGAAACCAAACAATATATCATTAGGCATTGAATTTGAATTTGCATTGACTATTTCCTCCAGGCTACATGTCCGTGGGCCATGCAGTCTAAACTGCTATTAGAGGCTCGTGGTCATCGCATTTTACGTCACATGTCTCCCGGTGAATGATGCACATTTGTTAAACACACCAGCCAGTGAGAGCGGCTAGTGTGTACAAACAGTGATATATCAGAGCAATGGACTGAGGTAAGTGGTGCAACCTTATATGGCCGTATTAACTATTTAAAACCTGATCAATGCCCTTCAGTTAACCCCACTAAGTCTTGACGTAAAGATATCAATATCGAACCGGGCCAAGTTGTGCCGTCCACTCGGAAATACCACGACAGTGGAAAATTGTCATCCTCTCAGAAATGTTTTGGCGATGTGTGCATCACCAGT
The DNA here is from genome assembly GCF_049309525.1 of Garra rufa. Taxonomy (NCBI): domain Eukaryota; kingdom Metazoa; phylum Chordata; class Actinopteri; order Cypriniformes; family Cyprinidae; genus Garra; species Garra rufa. The sequence goes on along the minus strand of NC_133363.1, from coordinate 40,427,384 downwards.
CACGCGTTTCAATGCCTCCCACTTTTTAAAGACATACGTTGTTGGTTAAAACTGTTAATATAGCTTATTCACCTATTATTTTTTTTTTTTTTTTTTTCAATCCATTTAATTATTCCAGCCACCGTCCATTGTATTACCTTGCGTCATTCGTTGAGGTGTCAAAACAGACCTGATTAAACGGTAGTTAATTATATAAAAGGTAACAATTACCCGGAATCAATTAGTTAATAATGTCCAAAAGATGCCTTAGAGGGATTGCTCTTCTTAGCAGACTCATTACATCAGAACTGCCTTCCAGCTAAACTGTGTTTTGCGTTAAGTGAACATGTATCTAGGCATATGGATATTAACTGTTTGACACAAGTACACTAAATGACTAAATGCGTTTTCATAACATAAAAATAAATAAATACATTTTAGCGTATATCGTCAGAGTTGAAAGTTTAAAAATCTGTCAAGCGATGCTCAGTATGCCCTGTGACCAAGGGGCCACCGGCTTAACCTAATTCAATATTAATAGGAAGGGAAACTTTAACCAGATCTGCCTGCTCGTGTCTCCTTTCACAACCAAGAAGCTTCGTTCTGGCCCAACAATAATTACAATTTTATTCTGTAATTATTCCTTTCTTGTTAATTATTTAGAGGGCAGACTCAATGCAGCATTGTTAGTGTTTATGGCGGGGAGACAGGGGCTCACATGTCCTACAAGACTGGATCCTCCCACGAGCAGGTATACAGCTACACAACAGCCGTCTTTAAACAAGCCATCCTGCCATAGAGTCAGACATTCTTTGAGAAGAATACACCTTGTAAAATGTTCAAGCAGTGCGCGTTCGCGTACCCCCTCCAGATATTTAAATCACTCAGTTTGTAGTCGTTTAATGTTTGCATATATTCATCACTATTACTTTTACTACCGACATGGTTGCTTTGTGTTCAACTTGATGTGCTTAGTAACCTCTCTGACATGCTATTAAATAATCAATGATTGTTTTTACATAACGCTTGAATCAATACGATAAATATTGTGTTTCAGGACGACATATGCCATTATTGGCTCATTAATATACAAGCTATTATATTACACGAGCATGAGTAAACTAATTAAAGAAACTTTATATAGGCCAGTTGCTGAATATGAAAGAAAGAATTGAGGTAAAAAAAAATAGTGCACTGTCCTTTGGATAACATTATGAATAAAAACACGTTTTTAAAATATAATTAGTCGTATACCTATCGCACACGAAGTTATATAAATATATGGAATACAATTAGTTTAATCTAGTTTAATACTTAGTAACATCGGTAGCCTATTTATTACCGCACAGAACTATACTCTCCGTTTATTTTGAATCTGTCAGCATGGTGATATACTAGTCAGTATTATAGGAATTAGTTATGCCCTTAAAGAAGGCTAATGTCATCAGCTGACCTGGATACCCTTACCTGACAGTTTGAACTGATACCCACTGATCGCCGTTTTAGAGAACTAAAGAAAATACACTCTTAAAAATAAATTAAATAAAATAATACATTTTATTGGCATCAATGGTTCCATGAAGAACCTTGACAATACATGGAACTTTTCGAATATTTATAGTCGAAAAAGGTTCTTTAGATTTTTTAAATGTTCTTCAAAATGGTTCTTTTAGGAAGTGTTAACTGAAAGGTTCTTCGGGGAACCAAAAATGGTTCTTCTATGGCATCACTGCAAAAACACCCTTTTGGAACGTTTTATTTTTAAGAGCGTGGCCAAGAGACCGGGCAACTCTTTATTTTTTATTTGTTTACTAGAGCGGGTTGATATTCAAATTACCAATGCTATTTCAACACGCCACAGCAAGTTAAAGGGAATATAATTCGTAATAAAGAGTATAAAATGTCTTAAAATCACTTTTTTTCTTTCTGGTGGTGCCTTAACATCTTATTTTACTAAGAAGCTCGTTCTATTCAGAGAACGCACTAACAAGTTCAGAAAACAACAAAGACGGAAACACTTCAGATTTAAACCAGTGTGTTTTAGAAAAATACGAGATGCTGTCCTGGAGGTCATTGCGAAGATTGGCACATAAATCAAAGGCAGACTAATTCAGCGAGAGAGGTTTAATAAACGCATCAGCTGAAAAGCAGTGTTCTACAGTCACCGTTATATCCGCGCAGTATAAAAGCACGACCCCAATAAATTTCACTTTAGCGCGAGATCAATCAGCTTCTCTCATATTGATCTCTGTCGCCTTGACACCCCCGAGTCGCCTGCCGCAACCTTTTTGTTTCGAGTGAAAATAGCGTTTCGATTACTGTTTTTATTAGGAAAAGATTGCTACAAGAGGTTCACCATGGCCTGAAAATTAAGTGGTGACATTTTAATTACTAGACATTGATAAAGGAATCTCGGTAATGGCTGTGAACAGGTCTTTCGGTGCTCGTCCGGCCCCCGCGCTAATCAAACCGGACTGCAGGAGAAAGGTCGCATTAGAGCAGCACTATATGGGCCCCAACAGCTCAAGGAGGAGGAACGCTGAGGGGCCTTTAGCTGCTGGGGCCCATATTGGTGCTCTGATGAGACCTTTCTCCTGCCGCCCAGTTTGATTTAGCTGCAGTTTGACCCTAAAATGCAAACATAGGATAAAAGGATTTCCGTGCCCAAATATGAAAATTCAGTCCATGTGACATCAGTGGTTTAACCATAATGTTATGAAGCTACAAGAATATTTTTGTGCGCAAAGAACGCAAAAATAACGACTTTATTCAACAATTTCTTCTCTTCCGGGTAAGTCTTTAATGCACATTCATGAGAGTAACATGATTTATATGCGCCTGATACTCTTGTGAATGGTGGCAGAGACTTACCTGTCCTTAGAACAATTCTGGACCTTAAATATGGTCAACCTGATCTTATGAGGAAAACATACCTGTGGGAACCTTTTCGCAAGTCGCGAAATACTTAGCGCCATGTAAGTTTCGTGACATATATTCAATATAAAATGTCCACTGGGTGGTGCTAAAAGAGCGTTTTTCCCCGGAACAGATGAACAAACATATGATACGTTTTATGTGAGGTTGGTTTTATACTTGTCACCGCAGTTCTGACTTGAAATGTCCATTGAGTGTCGCTATAACTCTAATGCCTCCTGACATTTTAAAATAAGTACCATCTGCACTACATCTAAACCAGTGGCTATTTCTTTAAGACTGCAAGGGAAGCTCAGCTTCCCCTATAATGTCACAAAATTAATGGTCAAATTACGTAATATTGTATTAACATTTTATTGACTAAAAATGCATTAGAAAACGTTCATCTCAAAGACGAATTCGTTCAGAATCAGTTACTGTAGATATAGCAGGTCGGCTGACTTGATTTTCTTCTCATACGTTCCCGTAGCGTCACAGTGCATTTCCCCATTGAAGCCCAGCGTCCATTGACTTCAATGGGGCTGCTTTGAACGTTTTTTTTCAGTGCTTTGAAACTAGACGGTCATTGGATAAACGCTGCGATTATGTCCCGCCCACGGACGCTCAGCGTCTCTGAGGGTGAATGAGGAGTGGGCTGGCCTGGACGCTGAGCTTCTGCGTGATGATTGGAGCGTCCGTCGAAAGATTGCATCTCCTTTTGACTGACAGCGATTTTGTCCTATAAGGAAACTGTCACGGTTTATGGGTTCATTTACTCATTTTGCGTGTCTGTGTGTGGGTGTGTTTGTTGGATGCGTGTCTGTGTCTGAGCGCGTGCTTGGTGGGTGTGGTTCTGGTCGCTGATGAGCTGATCAGGTTCAGCTGCAGCTCATCAGCATCGCTTCTTAAGATCGCTCTGCTTGTCTCTTGTTGTCAGATCGTTTGGTGTTGTCCCCGTGCTGTGGCAGCCTCCTGTGTTTTCCCTCAGTCTTCGCCCCTCCTGGACTCAGCTCGTCGGGACTTCTCTCCGTTCCTGTTTCCTGACCCTCTGCTCTCGGTTGCCCGCTGATCCTGCACTACTTGGGGTTCTTCACGCGGCTCGACCAGTCCCATTCAGTCCTGTTTCTCTGCCAGCCTTCAATAAACTGTTTTACTTGCATTCGCTATTGAATCCAGTTTCTTCTTTGCTGACAGAACGATCTGACCAGGATGGATTCAGCGAGTGCGCCCACGCTTCAGGACATTCTGGCCGCTAGTAACACCCGCATGGATCGCCAGGAGGAGCAGATGCTGGCTACTGGTCGAGCCGTGCAAGCGTTAGTAGCGCAGGTGTCCGAGCTCACCAATCAGCTACAACAACTGCGAGTTCCCGCTGCGCCAGCCACTCCACCGCCTCCCCCTCCCACTTCTGTGAACCGCGCTGGTCTTCAAGAGCCTCGTCTTCCCACACCGGAGGTTTATGCTGGTGAGCCTAATCTATGCAGAGCATTTTTAACCAAATGTTCTATGTATTTCTCACTTCAGCCTGTCACGTTTGCATCGGAGAGGTCTAAGGTAGCTCTTGTGCTCACGTTGCTCTCCGGACGCGCTGCTCAGTGGGGGACGGCGGTGTGGGAGAATGAACATCCGTGCTGTGCTTCGTTCCAGCTGCTCTCAGATGAGATGAGACGTGTGTTCGACCGAGCAGTCATGGGACGTGAGGCAGCCAGTGTGCTGGCGGACCTGCGACAGGGAAATCGCACGGTGTCAGACTATTCCATCGAGTTTCGCACACTGGCTGCCGAGAGCAGATGGAACGAGGCAGCGCAGTGGGATATGTTCCTGCATGGGCTGGCTGACCGTGTTCAGAGGGAGATTTTCACGCTGGAGTTACCCACGGATCTGGATGGACTGATTTCTCTTGCGCTACGGGTGGACGTCAGGCTTCAACGCCGTGATCGGCTGGTCAACCAACCTTCGTCACCTGATTCCGGTCCAGTTTCCGAGTTTCCGGTCCACTCCTCGAACACGGTCAGTTCCCTTCCTGATTGTGAGCCCATGCAGGTGGGTAGAGCTCGGCTCTCCCGGGAGGAGAGAGAACGACGCAGAAACAAGGGCCTCTGTCTGTACTGTGGTGGATCTGGACATTTTCTCTCAAGCTGCCCACTAAAAGGCCAGGTCCGGCAGTAGAAGGAGGGCTACTGTCGGGCCGTCTCTCCCAGGATAACCCCTCATCGATGACTCTCCTCCCGGTGAGATTACAGTGGGCAACCGAGCATCACATCTGCAAGGCGCTGCTGGACTCCGGAGCGGAGGGGAACTTTATGGACTGGGATTTTGCTCGCAGGTTTCACGTTCCTGTCAAACCCCTCACGACTAAGATCTCCGTCAACGCGTTGAATGGACAGGCCTTACCCGGCATCACCCACTCTACCCACTCCATCACCGTGACGACTTCCGGTAACCACAGGGAGGAACTCACCTTCCTCCTCACATCCTCTCCTCTGGTTCCGGTGGTGTTGGGTCATCCCTGGCTGGTCCGCCACAATCCTAGGGTGGATTGGGGCCTTAATTCTGTTTCCTCTTGGGGCGAGGCTTGTTTTTCTAACTGTCTTGTGTCTGCTTGTTCCTCTGTGTCCCGTTCTGTGTTGCAGGATGAGTCGGTGAACCTGTCAAACGTGCCCCCGGAGTACCTTGACCTGAAGGAAGTGTTCAGTAAGTCCAGAGCTGCCTCTCTTCCTCCACACCGTCCCTATGACTGTGCCATAGATTTAGTACCAGGTACGTCTCCGCCCAAGGGCAAGCATTATTCGCTTTCTACTCCTGAAAGGGAGGCCATGGAGAAATACATTTCTGATTCTCTGGCAGCCGGGCTCATCCGCTCTTCCTCCTCTCCCGCCGGGGCAGGATTTTTTTTTGTCAAAAAGAAGGATGGCTCTCTGCGACCTTGTATTGACTACCGAGGGCTGAACAACATCACGGTAAAGAATACCTATCCTTTGCCGTTGATGTCTTCAGCTTTCGAGAGGTTGCAGGGAGCATCCGTTTTTTCCAAATTAGACTTGCGTAATGCCTACCATCTGGTCCGCATCAGGGAGGGGGATGAGTGGAAGACCGCGTTTAATACCCCCAGAGGGCACTTCGAATACTTGGTCATGCCCTTCGGCTTGTCCAACTCGCCCGCGGTTTTTCAGGCCCTCGTCAATGACGTGCTGAGAGACATGATCGATCAGTTCATATATGTCTACCTGGACGACATATTGATTTTTTCTTCCTCTCTCCAGGAACACGTTCAGCACGTCAGGCGAGTGCTCCAGAGGCTGCTAGAGAATGGGCTTTTTGTCAAGGCGGAGAAGTGCGCGTTTCATGCACAGTCCATTCCATTCCTGGGATTCATCATTTCGCCCGAGGGGGTGCGCATGGATCCCGACAAGGTTAAGGCTGTGGTAGATTGGCCAACCCCCGATTCCCGCAAGGCCCTGCAGAGGTTTCTGGGGTTCGCCAATTTCTACCGGCGTTTCATTCGTAATTTCAGCCAACTAGCCGCTCCTCTGACCGCCTTAACCTCCTCCAAGACGGCGTTCAGGTGGCCTGATGCGGCTAACGCCGCATTTACCAACCTCAAAAGCCGCTTTGTTTCGGCTCCCATCCTTGTTGCCCCTGATCCCACACGTCAGTTTGTGGTGGAGGTTGACGCGTCAGAGGTGGGGGTAGGTGCGGTTCTTTCCCAGCGCGCCGCTTCGGACGACAAGATGCATCCTTGCACGTTCTTTTCTCATCGTATGTCGGCTGCGGAACGTAACTATGACATTGGTAACAGAGAGCTGTTGGCAGTCAAGTTAGCATTGGAGGAGTGGCGTCATTGGTTAGAGGGTTCGGGGGTACCTTTTATCGTCTGGACCGATCACAAGAACCTTGAGTACATCAGGTCAGCCAAACGCCTCAACTCCAGGCAGGCTCGGTGGGCTCTTTTTTTCGGTCGTTTTGATTTTGTCATCTCTTATCGTCCAGGGACTAAGAACATCAAACCCGACGCGTTATCTCGTATTTTCGATCGTTCGCAGCGCCCTTCCACCCCCGAGCGTATCATCCCGGAGAAGTGTGTTATCGCCACTCTCACTTGGGAGGTGGAAGCTAAGGTTCGTGCGGCCTTAGAAGGGGTAACGCCCCCGCCCGGATGCCCACCGGGTCGATTATTCGTGCCGGAGAGGTTACGGTCAGACGTTATTCGGTGGTCTCACTGCTCCAATGTAGCTTGTCATCCAGGAGTCAATCGCACTAAATTCCTTATTAAGCAGCGGTTCTGGTGGCCTTCCATGGCCCGCGATACTCGAGATTTTGTTTTGGCCTGCTCAGTCTGCGCGCGTGCTAAGACTTCCAATCGACCCCCAGAGGGACTACTACAACCGCTGTCAGTCCCTTCGAGACCCTGGTCCCATATCGCTCTCGATTTTGTCTCTGGTCTCCCACCCTCCCAGGGTAACACGGTGGTTTTAACCGTGGTGGACCGGTTCTCGAAGGCGGCTCATTTTATCCCCTTGCCCAAACTACCCTCCGCCAAGGAGACAGCGGTTACTGTCGTTGATCACGTCTTTCGCATTCATGGCCTCCCGATAGACGTGGTGTCCGACAGAGGTCCCCAGTTCACCTCCAAATTCTGGAAGGAGTTTTGTCATCTTCTGGGGGCGAGCGTTAGTCTGTCCTCTGGTTTCCATCCGCAGAGCAACGGGCAGACTGAGAGGGCTAACCAGGATCTGGAGAGAGTGTTGCGGTGTTTAGTCTCTCAGAATCCGTCCTCCTGGAGCCAGCAACTCTCTTGGGTTGAGTACGCGCATAACTCGTTACCAGTGTCATCCACGGGCCTCTCTCCGTTCGAATGTAGTTTAGGTTACCAGCCACCAATTTTTCCCAGTCTGAATTCTGAAGTCGCGGTCCCCTCGGCCCACGCCTTTGTCCACAGGTGTCACCGTACCTGGAGAACAGCTCGTGAGACTCTTCTCCGGGTAGGGGCTCGCACCAAGGCACAGGCCGATCGCCACCGGTCTAAGCCTCCCGTCTACGTCGTTGGTCAAAAAGTGTGGCTTTCATCTAGTAACATTCCGCTCCGCTCCGTCTGTAACAAGTTAGCACCCAAATTCATAGGCCCTTTCACCGTCACTAAAATCATTAATCCAGTGACGGTCCGCCTCAAACTTCCTCCGGCGTACAGGAGAATTCATCCCGTTTTTCACGTTTCCAAAGTCAAACCCGTTTTTCATTCTCCCATTAATCCGCCTACCCCGGTTCCCCCACCGCCGCGTCTCGTAGATGGGGAACTTACTTATTCGGTCCGTCGCATTCTGGACTCTAGGCGGAGGGGACGAGGAATTCAGTACTTGGTGGACTGGGAAGGTTACGGTCCGGAGGAGAGAAGTTGGGTTCCTGCTAGGGACATCCTGGATCACTCCCTTATAGATGATTACAATCTACGGGTAAGATCCTCTTAGAGCGCCAGGCGGCGCTCCTGGGAGGAGGGGTACTGTCACGGTTTATGGGTTCATTTACTCATTTTGCGTGTCTGTGTGTGGGTGTGTTTGTTGGATGCGTGTCTGTGTCTGAGCGCGTGCTTGGTGGGTGTGGTTCTTGTCGCTGATGAGCTGATCAGGTTCAGCTGCAGCTCATCAGCATCGCTTCTTAAGATCGCTCTGCTTGTCTCTTGTTGTCAGATCGTTTGGTGTTGTCCCCGTGCTGTGGCAGTCTCCTGTGTTTTCCCTCAGTCTTCGCCCCTCCTGGACTCAGCTCGTCGGGACTTCTCTCCGTTCCTGTTTCCTGACCCTCTGCTCTCGGTTGCCCACTGATCCTGCGCTACTTGGGGTTCTTCACGCGGCTCGACCAGTCCCATTCAGTCCTGATTCTCTGCCAGCCTTCAATAAACTGTTTTACTTGCATTCGCTATTGAATCCAGTTTCTTCTTTGCTGACAGAATCGCTGAAGCTATTCGTTCGCGCTCTCTGCGGCCGCTCAGTCCCATCGTGGATTTCTCAAGTTCAGTCGAAATAAAAACTGCTGCAACCTATTTCTTTATATTTGCTTGGCGAAATTGCTTGATTTTCATCATACATTTCACACAATTATACACCACATTCCTTGTTTCACTTTTACAGAGTTTAATATTTTTTTTAGATCATTCATTCATATGAAACTGCACACGAAAAGTCACTGGAAAAGACGCCTAGTTGGTACGACAGGGTCACAGACCATTTTCTTGAAAAGGAACATAGGGCAGAATTTACTTTTAAATAAATAGACAATTTTATGATGTAGACCGAAAATGAGCTTCCCCTATTTGACAGACCAGTAGCCGCCACTGATCTAAACCTACCCGATAGTATGAACAAAGCGAATGTGACTTAAAAACGCAATCGCAAAGTGGCATTTCAGCTTGTTTTCATCTCATTCATCGTGAGTCATGTTTTTAACAAGATTCGTACCTTACACCATGTCTACACCAGACGCGAGTATCGCAACGCGACGTGACAAATTACAATAGAACCTATTATGCTGTCTACACTGGATGCGGCGCGGGGCGGCACGGCGCGACACTGCAAATCCCTGACAGTAATCTGCTGCCGCGTTCTATATATGACGTGCTCACACAAAGTTTAAATGATGTGCAACGGGTGCTTTGTCGCGTCCAGTGTAGACAGACTTTAGCTGTTGGGGCACGGCGCGACAACTGTTGCGTCCGGCGTAGACACGGTGTAAGGATTCCATATCCCAAGTGAAATTCAGTACCGGCTGAGCTACCAAGCATGCTTATAATGTCGGAAAAGTGAAACACATGGAGCTGTAATCATAACTGTAGGAAAACTATCACAAGTGCTCGCTGTTTTACCATCTCTAGTGTTAATTTCTGTTGGAAACAGCAGTGATGTGTAGGCTACTTTTTGGTATGTATTTCGTGTCTTGCGGAAAAAGTTCCCACGGGTACATTTTTGTCATGAGATGAGGTATCACATGGCCTACTTCCGTTGTTGTCTATGCAGGGTCAGAAAGCTGTCGGATTTAATCAAAAAAATCTTAAAGGGGTCATCGGATACCCGTTTTCAACAAGTTCATATGTTTCTTTAGGGTCTTAATGAAAAGTCTGTAATATACTTTGGTTAAAAATTCTTAATAGTAGTGTAAAAAACACAATTTCACCTTGTCAAAATCAGCTCTGCAAAACATAAACTCATTTTATTGCATGCTCCTTTAAATGCAAATGAGCTCTGCTTGCCCCGCCCCTCTTTGCCTGGGATGATGAGCCCTAATGTTTACTTTAGTCAGTGAAACTTGCCAACAAGCACATTATTAAGAAAGGCCATTTGCAAAGATGCATAAAAACCCCTTTATACTCACTTCTGCTGTGGGTAAAGCTGCATCAGGAATGATTCGCACGAACATAGACACATATGTGGATCGTGATCGGCACTTACCTTTTTAAAAACGAAAGTAACGTTAAACCTCTGCATCTTCAGCGGCTCAGATGTTTGGAGTGAATGACGACTGCTACATTCATTACATCCAACAATAGAACACCTCAATCGCTCAATCTGCGTCTGTCGGTGTGCCTAGTTTTAAAATGGGGATATTACTTTTAAAGATTAAAGTTACTTTTGCATCCGATGACCCCTTTAATTTGTGTTCTGAAGATGAACGAAGGTCTTACGGGTTTGATTTTTGGATGAACTATCCCATATGACGTATATATATATTACACACAAGCAAAGCAAGCTCTTTAACATAATTCCATCTGGATATTCATTATGCTTTTTGTATTGATCACCATAATGTTACATCCGATGCACGGTGTTATTGTAAACATTAAGGTTGGACTGTGTAAGTGAACACTAACAGTGATCCGGTTCAATATGCACTCATGTGGAGAGGAGAGTGAGTCTGACCTCTGTATCAGATTCCAGTCCTCCTCATTGTAGTCATCCTGTACGGACCCCAACACTCGGAAAACACTGGACCAAAACTGTATCCCACGACCGCTAATGAATTATGTGTAATCAAATACCATCCTTTCAAACACACAAAGTGTAAACTATGTAATGCTAATCATCTGAGGGATACGCTTAAACCTAATCCAGAGGAGTATCTTTAAATGAATAGCGTCTTTGAAGATGGAATTGGTTTATAATAACATATACTAAATTATTTATCTTATAAATAACTTAAACAGGTCTTAGAATACAGACAGCCAAATGTAAATACATTTACGGAATACTTTGCTGAATTTTATTCAGAGAAAATCACTTGCTTTGGACTTAAATTATTCCAAAATGGTCCAGAGAGGTGTGCTATATTAGCAGCAGCAACACATGTGACCCTGGATCACAAAACCAGTCATAAGGGACAGTGTTTTGAAATTGAAATTTAAAAATCATCTGAAAGCTGATTTTTTTTTTTGAGAGTGCAAAAAATCTACATACTGAGAAATGCCTTTAAATGTTGTTCAAATTAAGTTCTTAGAAATGCATATTACTAATCAAAAGTTTTGATATATTTACAGTAGTAAAATTACAAAATATCTTCATGGAACACGATCTTTACTTAATATCCTAATGATTTTTGGCATAAAAGAAAAATGTATAATTTTGACCCATACAATGTATTTTTGGCTATTGCTGCTTCAGACTGGTTTTGTGCTCCAGGGTCACATATTGTCTTTGCATGTCGTATAAATCTAGATTATCTTGGAAACATGAAATGCAGACAAATGAAGCAATGAGATCTGAAAGGCTTTATTGGGAAAAATCACCTTTAGATGCAAACCTCATCTCAGTTGCATTAGGTAGTCACATTTTTATTTTTGTTCCTCAGATTTTGTTTTGGTCAGTTGTCTTTAAAATCGAAGAAATTAATTTGGGATAGTTGTACATATTAAGAAACAGGCGCAACAAATAATATAACTTATAACACAGTTTAAAATAAAACCCTACAATGTATTTGGCTTTGGTATGCAACAACTACATTTTCAGAACTATACACATTCTCCATTATATAAAATGGTCTTCTTCCACTGTGTTGATGGCAGTCATATCCACTGGTGTAATAATGCGAAAGACACAGGCAAGGATCAACAACAATATCTCAATAAAAAAAAAAATCTGGCACTTGAATTTGAAAAAAAGTCTTAAAAGTAATACTGATGAGACATTAAAATAGCACATAAATATAAGAAAATAATGCAGATGTGAGGGCTTGATGTGGTTAATGTAAGCATAAAATCCTCAGTTAATGAGGACTTGAATTTAGATCACTATTTTATTAGTTTGTGGTTTGAAGTATAAGAGAAACACACAAAAGGGCGCTAAGAGTGACTATTGCCATTCTTGCACCTGTACTGTGGATCCTGCTGTGCTAATCTGCATCTGCTAATGTGACACAGGTTCTCATCTAAATTCCCATCTGAAGTTAATGTCATTGATTTTCTTTCATAAAAGACTGATGGGAAAATATTAACTAGACTTGTCTGATGTGCTGTGTAACATTAAAATGTACTCTACCGCTCAAAAGTTTGGGGTTGGTAAGATTTGTTAATGTTTTTGAAAGCAGACTCTTAAGGTCATTGCACACCGACTCCGAAATTTTCACATGTGAAAAATAAAATAAATACGACCAATACGGCAATTTATTTGTTCAAAAATATAATAAAACAGTAATGTTAGAAAATATTATTACCAATTAAATTAACTGTTTTTTGTTTTTAATAAATTGTAAAGTTTTATTTACTCGTGTGATGGCAAAGCTGTCTTCAGTGTCACATGATCCTTCGCAAATCATTGTAATATGCTGATTTGGTGCTCAACAAATATTTCTCCTTATTATTAGTGTTAAAAACAGTTAATACTTTTTAGGAAAATGTGATACTTTTGTGAAGTTCGAAAGACTTGTGACCCTGGACCGCAAAACCAGTCATAAGGGTACATTTTTTGAAATTGAGCTTTATACATAATCTCAAAGCTGCATAAATAAGGTTTCTATTGATGTATGGTTTGTTAGGATAGGACGATATTTGGAAATCTGGAATCTGAGGGAGCAAAAATCAAAATCAATATTTGGAAATCTGGAATCTGAGGGAGCAAAAATCAAAATCAATATATAGAAAACCACCTTTAAAGTTGTCCAAATTAAGTTCTTATGCATGTTCTTGTGCAATGCATATTACTATTTAAAAGTTACATTTTGATATATTTACGGTGGGAATTTTACAAAATATCTTCATGGAACATGATCTTTACTTAATATCTTAATGATTTTTGGCATTTAAGGCGAGGCACTGCAGGTGAATAGAGTAAAAAAAAAATGAACTAATAGTTATCGCCTTACCCAGCTGATTGATTACATTGATAATTGCAAACAAAGTTTTTGTATTACAAGTTTTCTAAAATGTTAGGTTTGAATATGCAAATGCACATTATTTAATGAAATATGAGCTAATTTGCATGCATTCCTAGTACAAAAATCTAAACACTGAATAAAGTCTGTTTCAAAATTCTTGTTTAATATTTTTTACATATTAAAGTCAAAAGTTTTTACAGAGGGAATTTTGGGCGTCTCATTTTGTCACTCCATAATTCAGAAAATCCAGACAGAAAACAATATATTTTCACAATAAAATGTTGTATAAAATAAAGCAAACTATATATGAACAAATCCCTCTGTAAAAGCCTTCAAGATATAGACAGGAATAAAAATGTCAAGTTTGGTGTGTGTAAGTGCTACTGAAGTGGAGATTTATGGCTAAGCGTAGGAGAAAAAACTCATTTGGAGAAAATGGACTTTAAAAATATGTATTGTAATTGAAATCTATTGACACAAATAGATAAAGTGCTATAAAAGAAACAATTAATAGTGTCTTTTAGAATTGTTCTTTCTATTAGTCTGAAAAAAAAGCCCAAAATCTCAAACTTGACAGGTGCACAAAAAAACTGCGTTTTTGCCTGCAGTGTCTCCCCTTCAAAAAAAAAATATCGATAATTTTGACCCATACAATGTATTGTTGGCTATTGCCACAAATATACCTGTGCTATTTACGACTGGTTTTGTGGTCCAGTGCCACACATAATATTGTCTTTACTGTCACTTTTCATTAATTTAATGCAGCCTTACTGAATACAAAAACATCTTACAGACCCCAAACTTTGAAACACTAGTGTACATAGATCTAAAAGTGTATAAAATGACCTTGAAAGAGAGATTAAGCCAATGCCCAAATCAAAGGAACCAATTCCCATGAATCCCTTGAGTAAAGATCACAGCTGGGCTTATGCTGAATGAGGGCAAAAATGAAACCTACTGAACTCTCATGTATCCTTACAGTCGGCTGTTGCTGGACTATCTGAAACCTCATCCGCACAAGCATCCACTGCCTTCCACCATTTGTGAAACTCAACAAAAAGTGGCTTTTAAAACAACAGCAGCATGACTTGCACTGCAGCAGGGAGCAATGCTCAACATAAGCCCATATATTTAAAACCCAAGATGATTTATGACGTGCCCACAATGTTTTGGCAAACCCAGATTGTTGCTTTAAGTAGAGACAAAGACAGTATTTCCACTCAAATCCCAACCCACAGGAGCTAAATCGGAGTCGAGCAAGCGACAGCCCCCCGCGAGTATCTTCTGCCCAAACATTTACTTTGAAATCTGCACAGAAAGTGAAAGGAAACCCACTGCAGAAGAACAAAGTTAAAGATGTGCGTCGACGCAAACGGTTAAAATCCTCATTTGCAAGATGCCAGCGTAATCTGCATTAGACTCGTAGCAGTTCTCTCACCGTGCACCATTAAACTCAAGGTTGGGAGGAGGTGCTCTATGTGAGATCAGCCGCTGCTTCTCTAGGTTCAGTGGAAGAGTAAAGTGAGGAAATGTGGACACCATCTCCCAGAATTCCATCTGGTTTTCACATGAGTCTCTGTGCTTGCTGGCTCTTGCGCTCCTCTAGACTGCGGCACACCCACATGGACACGACCTCCGTGTTTCCGTCATTATATTGCATGATAAAGGGGTGGTCCTAAAGGGAAGAAAAGAAAAAAAAACAGGATGAAGCGGATAAATGATTTCTCACTGAGACATAACAGCAATATAAATTAGTAACGGAGACTGAACAACAATTACGTTCACAACATTATGGGTTGTACATACAGTAAGCGCATTGTTCTGAAAAGATTCATCTTACTGTGATGTGCAATTAAAATGAAAAGGACAGATACAGTTTACAGCTTTCAATTACGTTCATGTCAAGGTGATGCCAACTGATTTTCTTTTCAACATTCAACGGATGAACATTTACAGAATGAGCAGCATTAATGAGTGTTGATTTTTCTGCCGCAATGCATCTCAAGTACTAACTTGGTTTTAAATAGTTCAACTCGCAATTGAAGGACAGTGATCCAACTACAAAATCATTAGGAAGGCTTAATGAGAAGATATACAACACAAAAGACACGTCCGTCTCATCAGTAAACAAACAGCTGCTTCTTAATCTGATGTTCATTTGACGCAGACCAACACCTTTGATGATCTTCTCGTACCCTTTCACCACCACAGCATCCTCTCCTATCTTTCCTTGTTTCTCTCTCAACGAGGACAACGCTCTACCATCAATCGTTCTGTCCTCTTAATGGTGAGCTCTGCTTGTGCCACAGTGAGGTTAATCACTCTCAGTGCTGGAGTGCTGGAGAGGGCAGTCCTGAGGGGCGACTCTACCAGCCACCCATCTCATCAATCACACAGCCTGGGCAGCCGAACGCTCGCTGCCAGCTTCACAAGCGGACCTGCTGCAGTCATACGCAGCTCTGATTCTGTATGTCGAGCCTGCCTGCTCAGGTGAGGGTCTGACCCCAGCGATAGCCTGCTTTCTGACCTGACAGAGGAAGCCAGGGAGAATGGAGAGAGTTCATCTCATAATTCTTCCACTATAGGCACTTTTGGCCCAAGTTTGGACTTGGAAATTAAGTTTTTTAAAACACTTTCACTTGTTACATTTGTCTGCTAACATCAAATACATGTATCACAGGAGAAGTAATGAACATTTCCACCAGTGTCATCATGGCTTAATAACACTCTGATGGAAATGACATTTTAAATAGCATGCAAACGTCTTTGCCTTGCTGTAATTCAAAGCTTTTACATTTAAAGTTTTAATTTGACAAAATTACAGCTTAACTGGAAATGAGAATAAATAAATGTGACCCTGGACCACAAAACCCTGTCAGTAGCTTGGGTATATTTGAAGCAATAGCCAAAAATACATTGTATGGGTCAAAATTACAATTTTTTAATGCCAAAAATCATTGGGATGTTAAGTACAGATCATGTTTCATGAGGATATTTTGTAAGTTTCCTACCGTAAATATATTAAAACTTAGATTTTGATTAGTAATAAATTAGTGCTAAGAACTTCATTTGAACAACTTTCTCAATATTTAGATTTTTTTGCAATCCAGATTTTCAAATAGTTGTATTTCGGACAAATATTGTCCTATCCTAACCAAATCTTCAGAGATGTTGTCTCCTTGGTAAATAAGTACACTAACTTTTTCCAAAAACTTTATTAAGGACAGAATTGCTCTATTTATTGGAAATTATACCACAACTGTGGAATAGTCATCTTTTTCTAAAAGTGATATAAATCCTTTTCACAAAATAAATATTAAAATGTTGTTTTTTTATATATATGTAATAATATTTTTCTCGTGGATTTTGATATTTTTGGGACACGAGTAAATTTATACAAATATTACATAAAGACAAGTAAAAATGAAAAGCAACAAAATATGTGGGAAATAAGTGATGAAGGTATTTAAATGTGATTTTTACATGAATAAAAACCAAAAAGTTGTAATAAAATCAACCCCAGACATCAGACATTAACACAGCTCATAGTAAAGAATATTTTAGTATTAATATTTTAGTATCACTATTTTTTAATATATTTTAAAACACCTTTTATTTTTATATTTTAAAGTTAGTAATTTTGTGTTTGCTATTTTTGTAGATTTTTTTATATACATATTAGTTTAGTTTTAGTTTGTTATTTTAGTACAAGTTAAACTATATTAAAATGAGACATGTTATATATGAAATATGTCAAATGTTAGATATGTAATATAACCGTTTTCTATTGGAATATAGTTTAAAATGTAATTTATTCTTGTGATCAAAGCTAAATTTTCAACTTCATTACTCCAGTCTTCAGTGTCACATGATCCTTCAGAAATCATTCTATTTTTAATATTACCATTATCAATATTTAAAATAGTTTGAGTTTTTCAGGATTCTTTGTTGAAGTTCTTCTGAACTTTCTATTCATCAAAGAAACCTGAAAAAAAATTGTACTCCGTTGTTTTCAACATGATAAAAATAAGTTTTTTGAGCAGCAAATCAGAATATTAGAATGATTTCTGAAGGATCATGTGACTGAAGTAATGATGCTAAATCACAGAAATAAATTATATTTTAAAATATACTTAAATAGAAAAAAAATATTTTAAATAGTACAAATTTTGCTGTATTTTGGATCAAATAAATGCAGGCTTGGTGAGCAGAAGAGACTTCAGATATTTTTAAAAAAAAATCTTACTGTTCAAAAACTTTTGACTGGTAGTGTATATTTAAAATATTTTTATACATATATTTATTTTACTTGTATACACCATTTTATTTTAAGTTTACATTTGTTAAGTTAACTTTTTTTCAGGTAACAAAAATGGTTTTAATATTAATTAGCTCCAATAATTTAATATCCAGCAGAACACACAACTAATGCAAACACACATACATTTGGATGTGTCTCTGCAGAGCTGAAATAAATCAGAGCTTAGATGGTCACCTGCTTGTTTGGCTGTGCTGAGACGGATCACAAACACACAAACCACACCACCTGCGTGTCCCTCTGTTGGGTGTATGTGTGTGTGCTAGAGCAAGCCAGAAACAGGACCTCCATTAATTAACCCACCTGCTGCTAACTTAGCACACTTGCAGAGTGGAGAGGCAGTATAAATACTCTGTTAGTTAGGTCATTATCGTCTCCCTGCTTTACCTCTCTAACACGTGAACAAAAAAATAAATAAATGGGAAAATCTCATTTAAAAGTGTGGCTACATTAATCACAGCCCCATATCAAAGTGTGATAATCACCTGAATTCTCTATTAAAGTAAAACTGCCAAACCCAGGGGAAATCTCACCTCTCTCTTTAATTGTTTTGAGTCTGTTAAAGGCTTTTTAATCTAAGATTAATTTATGCAATTTTAAATAACTCTACATATGATTAATAAGCTTGAAAATTAAAAGGAGTCCAAAGCAATTATAACAAGTGGTTGGTCATCACCTCATTAGAATGTGTTGGCGAACAGCGACAGCTCGCCGTAATGCGTGTCATTGTGTGTGCGTGCGTGCACGCGCAAGGCCGATATTGAAGCCGAGAGAAAACACGAGAGGGAGAAACAGTAAGGAAGGTGAAGAAGTCGGAGTAATAACTAGGTCTTTTCAGATTTGCATACTAACGACCTGCTCCCGCTGGATACAGGACGATCTATATGAGCTCTTGGACAATGTTAAGATTTCATAAATGCTGATCTTTTAATTCAGCAGTCACCATGGGACAGACCATCTATCTGGATTAAAAAGCTGCAGGGTAGGCCTACTTCAATTAGAGTTAAGCTAACACTACATCTGTGAGTGAGTAAGACGGGAGGGTTGGCTGCCACCTATCAAACACAAACATCTTAACAACAGCCAATGATTCCTCCGATAGATCTCTGAAACAGCTCTGTGTTTTCAGAAAACTGAATACACAATATTTCATGACTCCTCAACCTGGGACTTTTTAATAAAACACATTATAACTAGGATTTAAAGAAATAGTTTACCCAAAATGAACATTTTCTGCCATCAATTACTCTCCCTCATGTTGTGCCAGTCCCATTTGTTCATATTTCAAACACAAATTAAGATATTTTTGATGAAATCCGAGAGCTTTCTAACCCTGCTTAGACAGCAACACAACTACCACGTTCAAGGAAAACTATCTGTGTCAGTCTTTGCCACACATTCACAAGAGTGAATATCCTATATTTTTCATGTCCGTAAGGCAAGTATACACAGAGTTTAGAAGTTTTGCGCTCAAGTTCACAGAAACCAAGATGGAAGAAAGCGCATCCTGTTTGCTTTCATTATTTTACAAAAGCGCAACATTTTGTTGTTATTCTGTGTGCACACAAATAAACGTAGAGTCTTTACAGATTCTTTTATCTGTGTGACCAAAAATGACTAAGTATTTTAAGATTAATTATTAATTACTCTCCCTCATGTCGTTCCGTTAACAATCTCAATCTCTAATCTTTCTTTATAAAAGACAACTGCGTATAAAGTGACTTTTATCAATCTCTGAAAACTGCCCAGGCTAAAGTCTGGGGCTGCCCTTGACTATATTTTTCATGTCTGTAAGGCAAGTATACATAGAGTTTCAAAGTTTTGCGCCCAAGTTCACAGAATTCAGGGCGAAAGAAACCGTATCCTGTTTTCATTATTTTATGAAAAGTGCAACGTTTTGTTGTTATTGTGAGTGCACACATCTGTTTGACCAAGAAAGACAGAGTATTGTAAGAGCAAATGATCGCACCAGCGCCTCCATCTGTCATGCAGGGAGTGCGCTACTGTTCAGCTTATACACTCCGCACAGACACTTGAAAAGTGCACATTTTTCTGGGTCAATATTAGATTGAGCTACCATGTAAAGTTGCTGCTACATATGTCTTTCAGATGAAAAGCAATATTTGAGGTCGATGAATGATAGGTGAGCGTTTAGATGTCCTGCCCAATGTGCTGCATTACCACATAGACCAGCTGTTAACGATCTGTCCGTTGCGGACTGTGTGACTTCGCCACTTCCTGTGGAATTTTTGTGAGTAATAAAATGTCGACCTACTAAAGTCAATTCAAAACAGCAACTGATTGATTTATACTGTGTATCCGATCTCTAACATTTGACCAAGTCTTTGTGGCAAAGAGAGTCCGGCCGCTTTGAAGACCCCCATTCTCGGGGGGGTTGGGGGAGGCGAGAGAGAGGGATGGCAGACAGACACAGTGTCAGAGAGCTAAAAGGTAGGATTACCCTCCGGGGAGTTCAAGAAGCTCCTCAGCGTGCTAATGTGTAAACAAGTCATCAGAGCGGTGTCAGAGGGCTTTCAAAGCCTGTTCTCATCCGAATCCCCACGGCACGGGCCGCTGGCATTCAGCGAGACTGTGTGTCTTTTTAAGGGGTGCTCCCATGGGTCTTAAAACACATGAACATAAGCAATCGCTCCTTAGCTCATCAGCCCACGCAATCAGGAAACGTGGGGGTGGCTATAGGAGCGTTGTGACAGATTCGGCGAGTTGGTAGGACTCTTTCAGCTTTTTTTGTTCCTGGCTAAGGCTCATATCTGCTGCAGCTGAGCCCCCTGGACAGCCCTCAGGGAAAGGGGGGGATGGCAGAGGCCAAGAGAGGACAAAAGGTGCTAAAAGGCTGAGTGACAATGAGAGAGAAAGATGTCAATCACTGCACTGTGTCTAACTAAAACTTAATGCTTTACACACACAAACATACAAAGAGGGGAAAAAAAGCCTGGCTCTCCAGAATTGACTTAAGAGTAAAAATTGTAATTTTCTTTATATCCTACTTTTCTGATCTTAAACCATTAAAAGTAAAAAAAAAAATAGAGTAAAACAGTTTAATATATGAAATACTATTACAGTTTAAAAGAACTGTTTTATGGAAGCCCATTTCTGCCACTGAATAAAAAAAAAAGTAATTGCGACTTTTTATCTCACAATTGTTGATTTTGTTTCTCACAATTGCGTGATAGAAACTCAAATTCTATAAAACAAAGTCAGAATTTTGAGATATTTGCAATTATGCTAAATAAAGTTAGAATTACGTGATGTAACTCGCAATTCTGAGAAATAAAGTCACAATTGCTAGATATAAACTCATTTGTGAGAGTCACAATTCTGAATTTTTTTCTTCAGAATTGCGAGTTTATATCTCACAATTGTGATTTTTTTTTTCAGAATTGTGACTTTTTTCTCAGAATTGCAAGCTTACATCTCATAATTGTGACTTTCTCAGAATTGTAACTTTTCTTAATTGTGAGTCTGTATCTCACAATTGTGCCTTTTTTTCAGAATTGCGAGCTTATATCTCGTAATTGTGACTTTCTCAGAACCATGAATTTTTTTCTCAGAAATGTGAGTTTAAATTCTCACAATTGTGACTATTTCTCACAGTTGCAAGTTTATATCTCACTTTTATTTCCTCAGAATTGTTTCTCACATTTGTGACTTTTTTCTTAGAATTTTGTATTTGCATCTCGCAACTGACTTTTTTCTCAGAATTGCGAGTTTATATCTCACAATTGTGACTTTTTTTTGTAAAAATTGCAAGTTTATTTCTAGATATTCTGACTTTAAAACTCGCAATTGCGAGTTTATACCATGCAATTTTACTTTATAACTCACAATTGTGAGTTTATATCACAATTCTGAAAAAAAAGGCAGAATTACAGGTTTGTATCAAGGAATATTGTGAGATAAAAAGTCGCAATAACCTCTTTTATTTTTAATTTAGTGGCAGTGGCACATTTTAATGTTAATTTAAATGTTTTAAATTTTAATTTATTTCTGTGATGGCAAAGCTGAATTTTCAGCAGCCATTATTGCAGTCTTCAGTGTCACATGATTCTCAAAAAAATAATTTTAATATGCTGATTTGGTGTTAAAAACATTTATTATTATCAGTGATGATGAACAGTTGTGCTGCTTAATATCTTTTTTGAAACAGTAATACTTTTTGTCAGAAAGCTCAAAATAACAGCATTTATTTTAGACATATTTAGTAGATGTAAAAATGTCACTTAATGTTTAATGCATCCTTGCTAAATTAAAAAAAATAGTGTATTAGGTCACCCAAAGGATAAACACATTAAACTCTGTTCTAATATAGTGCTAGGATGTAGGCATCTGCTATTAGAGGATGAAGAAGATGAGAGCATATATTCTTAGAATAAAATCCAGCTGCTGTGCTGACAGCTTTTATAGGCTGTGAGTGCTAACTCCTGTGACAGTGTGAGCCGACATGCAACCTGACATTACATCACTCCAGCCAGTGGGGAAATTTGAGTTGTTTAAAATGCCACCAAAACAGATTGGAGAGAAAAAAAAATTGAAACGGAGTTCTTGAGTTAATAAGCATTAAAGCCTATGGACTGATTTCCCAGACACAGATTTAGCCTGTACTAAGACTTCCAATTCCAATAGATAATTTAGGGGCTTTTGCATCACATAGTTCTAGGAACTAGCCAGCAGAGTGGTTCCTAGAGAACAAATTTCCCCCTCAGGCCGATGCATTTCTGGTTAAATTCGCACTGGCAGCAGGAACTCTAAAACTACTGACAGCGACTTGTTTGTGCACAGCATTTACAAAGGCCAACAAACGGTCAATGGAGGACACTGTGATCAGAACTGTTTTTGTGTCGGGAGTTATGTGATAATGAAGATGGAATATAAACACAATTTACACTATTGAAAGTGCAAAAAGTTGGGCTAAGGGACAAAATCTTCTATGACAACTTGCAGTGTTATATATCATCAAGGCTGAGAAAAATACACAATGCTGCAGACAACAGGTAAATGCCATTATCACTGTTTTCCATGTTCATGGAATAAATATGTTTACATGGCTTTTTAAAAATGCAGCATAGCCAATGTTTCATATGCATTTAGCCAAGTACACTTACATCACTGCTAGTTCCTATACAAGCATTTTAGACCCTAAAACAAGGCTCTGAAGTGGGAGCTAATTTATTTCCCCCAAACAGAGTTCCTAAAAGCTAAAACCGATCGTAGTTTGTGCAGTGTGAACATGCTAAAAAGCGGATACATTTCTGCCAGTAGTTCTAGGAGCTATGAAAAGTAATTTTGGTGTTTTGATGTGCAATTTAAGTCTCAAGTTCATTGCATACTGAGTCCGAAATTTTCGCACGTTAAAAAATAAAGACGACCACACGTTTACACGCTTCCTTTCGTCATTCATAAAAAAAATGTGGACCAGGTTCAATTTTCTGCGTTTTCACATCCGTAGCAAGCATTTTGATTGGAAAGGATGACGAATATAAAAAAACTAAAAAGCGCATACAAAAATTTCGGACTCAGTGTGCAATGGCCTTTAGAAAAAAGACAATATTTGTAAATATTTGTATTTTTTCTTTTTAGGTAAGGAAAAAGGTTGTAAATAAAATTACATTTGTAAAATTAAATTAAATTGTATTTTAAATATGTTTTAAAATATATTTAATTTTTATTAAGTGTGAAATGATTCATTTCTGAGTGAAAAAAAAAATTGTACTCTATTATAAAAACATTTTTGTTTGATTATGAAAACTAAATAAATAAATAAACACACACATATATATATATATATATATATATATATATATATATATATAAACAACTTCCGCCTGTTTACTAAGGGGATTATATTTGATTTGAGCATGTGAATTTAGAGAGCTACGAAATGCATCAGAAATGAATCTGACCCCACTGACCAGGCATTTTAAAAGCTTGTTTCAGCCTTTAATTAACCTCTAGCTGACAATCTCAAAAAAAGTTCACATCGGTGAAAGTTCCCTTCATGAAACTGATGACATTGTATTGTCCCTTTTATATCTCCTAATGAGAGAAGCCTCAACAAGTGCTTAGATTACCAAGAACATTAAAATACACATCTTTTAAAGATGCAAACATTTAGAGGCGTTTAATATCACAATGCTCAAGTACCTTTTTATCCGACATCAACTAATAGTCATGTGCCCTTCACAAACACACATAGCATCCTCCCATTAATGCAGAAGAAACGCACACAGCTGCTTTTTTTTGTCATTCCTAGACTGAAATCCACAGGAGAGCACTCAAAGGTTACACAACAAAATTACAAAATTCAAATCAATAGCATGATGGCTATAGAAGTTACTTGCATGGTGCAGATTAGCTGAGTACGCAACAAAGGACAGATGAAGTTTTCAAACAAAAACCAGAAGAAACAAAAAGGTCAAGGCTTTACCCAAACCCTCGCACAGAGTCTCAACAAAAGCCTTCCTACCATCAAATACACCCATTCACTTACTCCATCCATTGAATAATTGGCATTTCATGTTCTAGTCCTTTTGAAGGATGATTTGGACTTTAGGGGAAAAATGTAAAAGCGTGGAAACGAGACTCACCATGAGATTGTTTGGAGCTGGTCTTTCTTTGGGTTGCTTCCTCATACTGTGGAAACAAAAGCAGATGATGTTATTTGTGATTCTGCATGTAGTAATTAATCATCCTTTGTTAATTCAAAAGGATGATTGCAAAAGAAGCATGACGGAACTCCTTGAGATATGATTAAGGAGGCCAAACCTTGACATACCTACTTTGCTCATCAAGAGGATTGAAAGAATTTCTCTTGACTCATTTGAAGACTCTTTTTCTTTTTTTACTCAATATTA
The DNA here is from genome assembly GCF_049309525.1 of Garra rufa. Lineage (NCBI taxonomy): Eukaryota > Metazoa > Chordata > Actinopteri > Cypriniformes > Cyprinidae > Garra > Garra rufa. The sequence continues at coordinate 40,402,952 of NC_133363.1, read as the reverse complement.
AAATAGCAACGGTTTATGAGTTAAAGCTTTAATGATACGTGCTATGTATGTGATATGGTGCTACTCTGTCAATGTATTGAAAGTATACGAATCTCACAGTAACACTAGCAAGGATTTTAATCTTTATACAGGCTTTTAAAGGAATGATTTATTTGTCATTTTATTTTTTCTTCTTCAGTAATATAAGACAGGGTTTAAAAAAAAACTGAAAGAGTTTCCCTGACTTCTTAATTCACCTTCTGTCTTATAAAAGGGATCAGAATTAAATGGGCCATTTTTGGCTTGCTGTGCTTTTGAGGCTTCTATATAGACAGTGTCTTTGCATGTGCAATGAGTGTTCAATATATTTTGCACCACACATCACCTTCAATACCAGCCTCTTAAGACAAGTTTACAAAACAATCCATGTTGAAATGTGTCACTGAAACTGTAAAGGTCAGACTGAATGATCAGGGACCTTGTGAAAAATAAACTTTAGTGACTCCGTTTAAAAGCATATCAAAGGAATTTATAGAGCAGGTGCTGTATACAGTCAGAAACAGCACAAGATTTGACAAAATCACACTTTTTAATGAACACCAGATTCAAGGACTTTTTCAAGTACCTGCCATTTCATCAAACACCAACTTTAATCATGTTCCAGTATACATGGTGTATCCGAAGGCCTTTATAACACATCTAGTATAATATGTAATATGTGAACATTCATTTTTCTAAGCTCAATTTAGAAATTTGAATGATCTTCTAAGTTTTTTTTTTGTTGTGCAATAGCCTGCACAGCAACACATCTGAATTTCAATTTAAAATCATGACTCACTGACTTTTGTGCTGCCTCTCTGACCTCAGACATTTGTTTCTATCAAATAAAAGGTCACTTCTGCTGTCAGTGTGCATCTCACGTTGCCTGTGTAATTTTAATGTCAATTAAAAAGAACACTGGCTTCTATCATATACCTCTTTATTAGGTGACTATACATACACATTTAGTCTGTAAAGGATTTAAAACACTAGGTATCATACACTTGCTGACTTTTTAATTAGTTAGAGATGAAAAGCTGAGCAACAAACACTAAGCGACTAGATTCTTGTTGCTAGATTCGTGACAAATGAAAACAATATTTTTCTAAAATCAGCAAACATGTTCGATTTCCTCATATTGGATGAACTCAAAGTCTGAAGCTGAAATAGTAGAGTCTGTGACCATCACACAAGCAGTGTTCATTTTTTATATATATATATTTTTAAAAGATTTATTTTTTGCCGTTTTTGCCTTTTATTGATAGGATAGTAGTGAGACAGGAAAGGAAGTAGGAGAGAGGGGGGTGGGATCGGGAAAGGTCTGTGAGCCGGGACTAGAACACAGGATGCCTGAAGCGCAACGGCACTGCATGTCGACGCACTGCCCACGAGGCTATTGGTGCAGACAAGCAGTGTTCATTTTGACAGCAATCTACAGCAGATTTAGTCGGCTAAAATCGAACAGGTTTTTTTTACAGTGTAATGCATTTTTTAAGCATTTCTCTAAAATTGTATAGGTTTGATATTAAGGTTTTAATAGACAGATTTGAGTGTTGTGACACGCAACATGTCTTTATATTAAAATTAAATTAAACCATGTCTCATAAAAGAAAAAATTATGGTCTTCTTTTCAATGAAAATGCCAGTGGTTATATAGGCTACTTATGCATGCTTTATAACAAATGGTTTACCACATTCTTTCAAGCAGACATATTTATTTATATAAATAAATTTAGATTAATCTTTATTTCGGCTAAGTGATTCACTCATTTTTCACTGATTTTTTTGTCTCTTGTTGCTTGATTATTGCAACAGACAATAGCTATAACTAGCTATAACTAAATTAGGCTGCTGTCCCTTTAAAACCGAATGCATGGATACAATGTACTGATGCATGTCCGATATTCTCCCAACTGTTTACATCTACGTGAATACTCGTCAAAAGGGACAATTCCACATAATTAAAATTAGTTTTTGTTTCATTATCATTTCGGTCGTTTCAACTGCAACAAAATGTTGATGAAAATTATTTGTCAACACAGTTAACACTGTATACAAGTTTTAAAAGTTGTGTAGTGTATTCCAGCCTTAAGTTCAAGTACTAAAATACCAAACTAAAACTAATTTTAAAAAATTTGAAAAAAAAAAAACCCACTAAAAATGACATTATGCCCAAGCAAAGTCTTTCATCAAAATATTTTTGTATAATTGCCTCCCAGAACAGTCATACACAACTGCGTTTCCAAAAAGCAAGCGTCCACCACTGAAAGTAATTGCCATTTAACACATTTATTGTGTTTTGTCTGCCAGCTCTGAGCCGCAAGTAATTTATTATACACTGCCTCCAAAAGTTTGGAAACGCCCTAGAAAAGTGGGGACAATATTTGCATGAATCCTTTTTTAATTTGTGATAATTTTGCACTGATAAGGGACAACACAAACTTCAAAAACATATTTTATTACATAAACAGTTTATACATTAAATTTTTTTATCCAAATATCCACCATTAGCAGCTATTACAGCTCTGGATAATCTGGGCATCCGAGCTGTTAGTTTATTCAAACATTGACTTGATATATTACTCCAAGCCTCTTGAAGGATTGGCTAAAGATGATGCACACTGGTTGGACACTTCTTACGGACATCACGCTCCAGTTCCTCCCATAGTAGCTCAATTAGGTTGAGGTCGGGTGATTGGGGAGGCCTTTCCAATGACAGACATGATGCCAGCTGACTGTTCCCTCTCCAAATAGGATTTGCACCACTTGCTAATATCGTCCAAAACCACACGGTGCCAGGGGTGTTTCCAAACTTTTGGAGGGCAGTGTATATGAAAATGATTATATTCGAAAGTATTCAGTGGCTTCTTTTACTTTTCTTAGTGATATTTAGTGCCAGTTTATCAGGAAGTTAAAATTTTGTTCGCTTTGACTCACTGGATGGAAACAGTGCTGATTCACAAATGTTTTATGCAATATTCCAATTTTGTACCAAGTTAAATGCACAACTTTGGATGGAAACACAGCTAATGATGCTAAAATACCACTGGTCTGTATTATAGACCTGGTCTGTATAGTACCTGGACCACAGACTTCTGATTTATATGACAAGCACTTTAGAATTATGGATGTCATGCCAATGTGGTTGTCAAGAACATCAGATGCTCTTCAAAAATCAGTCAGATTGTCATCCAAGTTTGTGGGTTTTCCAGCTGACAGAGCATTCAACTACTTTCAAGGAGTTTCTAGATCTGTCCGAAAAGGCTTTCAAGAGCATGGAAACCCTACAAACTGTCCCTTTTTTTGGCCTTATAATTTGTTCTTTGGGACTTGCGAATAATCGCATTGCTATATTACATCACTGTGATTGTGTAGGTCAAATTGATCTAATCACTGAAAAAGCATGATTAACATGTAAATATGGTCACATGTTCCGGGATTTAAGTTACTGATATCACAAATCCAAGAATGAGAGAACATGATTTGTAGTTTAGTCTCGTTGAGTACGTTTACATGGACAACAATATTCCGATTTTAACGCGATTAAGACAATACTCTGATTAAGAAGCAACCATGTAAACTGATATTTTTGATTAATTTAATCCGACTAAAGTCATAATCGGAGTAAACACAAATCGAATTAAGACAGGTGGCGTATTCCTATTTTAGTCGCATTATGGAAGACATGTACACACCTTAATCACACTATTCCCCTTGTGTAGGACTTTTCGCCACATTTTGCGACAGGATACACACAAATGCTGCGTTCCAGGCAGGTTTTTGAGCTCGTAAATCAAGTCTTCAATCCACGACTCAGTACTTTGTTGCATTCCAGGCAAGTCACGCCAAGCATTTATTATTTTTATATTATTAATAATTTGATTGCAACGTTATATTGTCCTAAACTATTTTTCCACCGTGTGCCACTTGCATAAACACCACACCCCTAGAGGCTTTATTGTTGTTTCTCGGGCTATGTCACGTCAGAACTCGGAACTGGGAGTACGTCGATCTAGTACGAGTTCACGAGTGGGAATTCACGGGTTTGACTGTCTTTCCAGTGCACTTTCACGGGTAGAAGTTTGGATAACGGGTTGCCTGGAACGCGGCATAAAGCTCTCAGTTGGTCGCACGTGCATATGCTTTGGTTTCATTTTTATTTATTTATTTTTTGCTACAACATGGGATTAATCAATGCTCATTGCTGATAAATAGTTTGTCTGTTATCATAATTTATAGTTTTATGGAAACGTAGTTAACATTCAACCCGTTCTTTTTCATTAGTATTATTTGTGATTTTAATTTTGTGAACGGGATTTCCGCTATTGGAATGTCTTAGGATGCTTTTCACTTTTACTTTCGAATTCATGATCTTGGTTTTGCTTACATATATAGGCTACACCTATCAGTTTTAAGATTAAAACAAATTCTTAAAAGATGGATTTGTTATTTTTAATTAAACAGCATAACAACAATAAAATAAAATAGCTTATATAGCATTTATTAACAAAAACTAATAAGACGAGGCATGGACTCCATCACATGCTGTGTTATATGCCGACTAAACAATTTATTACAGGGCGCGCAAACACTGAGCAATCAAATTAATTAATAAAAAATAAATAAAAGAAAGCCTCCAAAGTGTATTGCGAGGTAAACGGCAAAGATAACAGGGTTTTCAAAATGAAAACAAACAAAAAAAGTAAAAATAAACTGGCTTTCGGTGACTGTGCTTGCGTGTTTTTTCCTAAAAAAATAACTGGCTCTGAAACGCTCGCTGTATGGAACAGACGCTTTAGGGCAGCGCAGCATGCACTCGCACAAATGCGACCACGGCAAATTTGAACTCACACATTCTAAAAAATTTGTTGCATATGTCCAGAGCCACTTCAAGCTTTTGTAAAATTAAAACCGAAACATCCAAAAGTCTATAACGAAGATGAACTGATAACGTCGCTTGTGGACGTAATGATGTGTGTCATTAATCGATCTATGTACTATAACATGTAAAACAGGAACATGAAAGGAATATTCTTAAAGCAACTCATGTAAACAGCTTAATCATATTATTGTCTTATTCAGAATAAGGTCATTAATTAGATTACTGGTGTCCATGTAAACGTAGGAATTCTAGAATATTAACAGAGTTTACAGTATGTTTTCTTAGTATTACGAAATAAGAAATAAACAGTCTTAAATCCTGTATTTCTTAATAAATACCTTCTAGTAGCTCCCAGATCATACATCCAATATATCTTCTACACCATCTTTATCAGTGTAGTGTTGAGGTTAATATAACTGCATCTCAAAGTGATAAAGGGAGAGGTAAGTAATTATCAATTCTCCTTGGCACAGATCACACCTAAGTGCAAGTAAATTAGTCAAGCTGACCCAGATAAGAAATGGGAGGGATTATAGGGACAGAGCGGCCTACAGAGGGGCCCATTTGGACCATGATGAATGACACGCACACTCCGAGCAGGCTAATAATAGAAGATGATGTTGGAAGAGCAGCACCAGGCAGGGGTGGCACTAGTGAGCCAGGTGACCTGTTTGTGTAAATAAAGTGTGTTGCAGGTAAACATCAGCTGCTAAACAAATCCCAAAACATCTGGCTTCACCCACCATGCCCACAGGCCCAGAGTGCCACAGAAACCATAAAAGAGGTTGGTGGGGAATTCTGGTTTCTTGGGGCATGACCTGTGGAAGGCAATTTTGAGTGCGGATGTGTTTGAGAAAGCAAGGTCAGCAAACCAGGGACAGATGTTGGGTAAATATTTACTGTTGTGTATAGCTAGTCTAACTACTGTACTGTCTGGTGTGTAGACAAAGGAAAGGTTATTGTGTGTTAGGCCACTACACATTACATGTTTTATACATGACTTGTTGGAGTTGGTATGATTTTTAAACTGTTTCTGACAGTTTACTCACCCCATGCCATCCAAGATGTTCATGTCTTTCTTTCTTCATTCGAAAATAAATAAATTTTTTTGAGGAAAATATTCTTTGGATTTTTTCTCCACATGGCAGCCGTCAATGGGAGCCAACGGGTTGAAGGTCCAAATTGCAGTTTTAATGGAGCTTCAAAAGGGCTCGACAAGACCCCAGTCTTATCTATCGCCGATCTGTCATTTTCTAAGACTAAATAAAACTGATATACTTTTTAACCACATATTTTAATCTTGCGCTAGCTCGACTTTACGTAGTCACGTTGGAAAAGTCTTGCGTGACGTAGGCCGAAGTACCGACCCAGTGTTTACAAAATGACAAAGACAAACAAAGACAACAAAGACAATGACAAACGCCATTTACAAAAAAAAGCTAAAACAGCAATGTTGGCTCGCATTTAAGTCCACTATATGGAGAAAAATCCCGGAATGTTTTCCTCAAAAACCTTAATTTCTTTTCGACTGAAGAAAGAAAGACATGAACTTCTTGGATTACGTGGGGGTTTGTAAATTGCCAGGAAATTTTAATTCTGAAAGTAAACTAATTCTTTTAAACAGTATTGTAAAATGTTATTACAATTTAAATAACTTAATTTTAGTAAATTTTATTGATGGCAAAGCTCTATTATTTAGCAACCATTACTCTAGTCTTTAATGTCACATGATTCTTCAAAAAGTTGTTGATTTGGTGCTCAAGAAACATTTCTTATTATCAATGCTGAAACCAGTTATGCTGCTTAATATTTGTGTTGAAATATATAGATTTGTAGGATTCTTTGACAAATAGAAACAGATTTGTACACCCCTAGCTTTTTAAAAGTGTGGTTTTGAACAATAAATCCTTATAATTTCTTGGCATAAATGCATAAAGTAACTTTTAGCTATCACATTATTACATAATATTAGAACTCATAGACAGACCTTTGGCAGCTGTGATTAGCTCCGGTATTTTTCTGTTCTGCATTTATTCATTGTTTTATTTAATAAAATGCTTTTAGTTTGTGTTGTGGCTAACCAATGCAAATACATTACAACATAATAAGATTTATTTATTTATGAGAGGTAGCAGAAATGAAACCGGTGTTCAGTTTGGTATTGGAAACACTCACCATTGTGTAATGAAGTGGACAAATTTCTCACTGAACTGACCAATTGGAAGCACCGGAGGATCCTGAAAAATGAACATATATACACATTGTTAAGATTATTATTTACAAAAATATCCACAAATATCAACAAGATATTTATACTTTACAAAAAAAATCTATGGTTTACAACTTGTAGATTTTGTCTGGCCTTGACTAGGTTGCAGGAGGGTTACAGTCCATAATGAGGTATTCTATGTGTGGACATTCAAAAGCAGCCGCGTATATTAAATTTTGGAAGCACCTGAACCCCTCTTTTGTTGGACAGTGGAAGGTTGCTGACGTACAGAACATGGGACAAACACACACAAACAGACAAAAAACGCTTACGCTGCCAGAGCGAGAGAGCCATTCATGGGCTCATGAGGCAGAAGGCGTACAGTTGATAAGAATGTTTAGTTACGACCTCAACCTCCAAATCATGTTAAAAGGGTAAGAAAATTAAATCAGGTACTTCTAAAGAACAGACACATTGAAACCAAATGGAACAAGCAAAATAAAGTCAAATTCCAGATCTCTTTCTAATTGTGTGAATGCTTGCTTTCATGCGTGTATTCGGACGCATCTGAGACATATTCAATGCACTCTAACTTTTAGCAGGAAACTGGAGCCCCTGTTTAAAACTAGAGATAAAAGAAGAATATTGCCTGTTTCAGAGAAAAGATTATTTGTATTCCAACCATAACCATAATATGAATTAATATGACCTCAGGGAAAAAAATTGCGACATCGGACATCAACATGTTAAACAGACACAAAAGCCTTGATGTTAAAGACAGAATTGAGATTCAAGGTGTTTGGGAAGGACTGATGTATTGGAAGGAAAAGTGAATACATTTTCTTTTAACAAATGCCTATTTGCCAGGGACAAAGAAAAGAAGAAACTGCTTTAACAGCCAGTAGGAATTAAATTAAACCTTTTTTTTGCACAATACAAGCAATCTTGTTGCAGCTTGAAAACACACATACACCCAGCTAGCAGGATGATAGAAAGGAATGATTTGATCCGAGGTTTTTGGGAGACTAAAAAGGTTGCACATGCGACAAAAAAATCTAATTGTTATTAAAGACAGTCTAGAAAAGTTTTTGCATTCAATGATTAAACTCTTATGAACATGTCCTTTTTAATGACTACTTCACAAAACGGTCTCAAACTCACTCAGGAGTTGGTGGTTTGAATCAGACTTACTTACTGATTAATTTAGAATTGTCACGAAGTTCATAACTGATTCCCTCACTGAAGTCAGTATATGTTAGATTTTTCAAAATGAAACTCATAAATCATACTGTGATGCATACTTCAGTTTCAAGAGATTTACATTACTAACTTGTTCATATGACAACATGTAATTAAAAATAAATGTTCATACAGCTTCGTAACATGACATTACAACTTTTGGTATTCAAAATGAATATTTTACAAAAAATATTATAGGTTATTATTTAACATATGAGGTCCAGTTTTAAGGTTGAATCAACCGTAATGGAACATTTTTGTTCATATTAGAACTATACTATCAAAACATTTCTTTAAAACAGTGATATTTAAATGGCACAGGGCTTTTGTCTCCTAAAGGTTTCTTTTTATAAGCCGTCTCCCTAGTCACTTTTTTTGTATGAACCCCTGATTTTCTGTGATCTAGAGAGTTTGAAACACACACCTATTTAAATGAACATAGCCAGAGTTGCACTAGTGCAGCTATACATCATTACACAGCCAAGACTCACTGCCTGGAAGCTACAGTACACACACGTTCCATGTCTGGACCAAAAACACAGATTCAGAGCAACACTCATAACCACAGACATGTAAATACAGCGAGATAAACACAGCCTCACACACGTACACAAACAGATGCATGTTCACTTGAGGATGCACAAACACCTTCATTTGGGGGTCTTTGATGTGGCGGCTGCATGATGAGGATGATGATGAAAGCACTGTTATATTATGCAGCTTGCTGCCATTATCCAACACTACAAACAGAGCCAGACCATGGCCCGTCTTCCTCCACAATACCAGCAGTAAATATACATGTAATTGCCCAGCAGCAATTATCAGGCAAAATTAGATCAGTAATTACAGAGGTGAATTTAAGCCTGAGTCTTATTAGAAGCATCAGGGTTGTTTCAATACACGACCAGAGAGGGACAATTAAAGACGGGCCGCCGTGCAGATGGACAAGTGTGCCGTTCTGAAAAAGAGTGTCTCTTATAAAGAAGTGCACTACAAATCAGCAAGACAGCAACAACTATTGGACACCAAGTAGAGCTGGACCTGCTCGAGGGATTTGCAGAGAAATAAAAGAGGTGAAAGAGTAAACAAGAGTACAAAAAAAACAGCTTTTGAGCTTCACCTCATTTAGCCATTTATTCACCCTTCCCATGAGCCCTGTGAGGCCTTGCAGCTGATTATTTATACCGGGGTCACCATGGAAACCAGCCATACACATTCACACACAATGCCCTTCAAACAAGCTAGACTGTCATTACCAGCATCCTCTCGAAGTCCAAGCACTCAGATTACTAAATCAACGACCTGTGACCTTCCTGAATTTCTCCTATTTACTTCATGACACTTCTTTGTTTTTAGCAACTTTTTATCATTACCGATGGTAAGCTCACATTCATCATTACCGAAGGTAAGCTAACACTCACGTTTATCATTACCGATGGTAAGTTTATGTTCGTCATTACCGAAAGTAAGCTAACACTTAAGTTTATCATTACCGATGGTAAGCTCACGTTCATCATTACCGAAGGTAAGCTAACACTCACGTGTTATCATTACCGATGGTAAGTTTATGTTCGTCATTACCGAAAGTAAGCTAACACTTAAGTTTATCATTACCGATTGTAAGCTCACGTTCATCATTACCGAAGGTAAGCTAACACTCACGTTTATCATTACCGATGGTAAGTTTATGTTCGTCATTACCGAAAGTAAGCTAACACTTAAGTTTATTATTACCGATGGTAAGCTCACGTTCATCATTACCGAAGGTAAGCTAATACTCACGTTTATCATTACCGATGGTAAGTTTATGTTCATCATTACCGAAAGTAAGCTAACACTTAAGTTTATCATTACCGATGGTAAGTTCATCATTACCGAAAGTAAGCTAACACTTAAGTTTATCATTACCGATGGTAAGCTCACGTTCATCATTACCGAAAGTAAGCTAACACTCACGTTTATCATTACCGATGGTAAGTTCATGTTCATCATTACCGAAAGTAAGCTAACACTTAAGTTTATCATTACCGATGGTAAGCTCACGTTCATCATTACCGAAGGTAAGTTCATGTTCATCATTACCGAAAGTAAGCTAACACTTAAGTTTATCATTACCGATGGTAAGCTCACGTTCATCATTACCGAAGATAAGCTAACACTCACGTTTATCATTACCGATGGTAAGCTCACGTTCATCATTACCGAAGGTAAGCTAACACTCACGTTTATCATTACCGATGGTAAGTTCATGTTCATCATTACCGAAAGTAAGCTAACACTTAAGTTTATCATTACCGATGGTAAGCTCACGTTCATCATTACCGAAGGTAAGCTAACACTCACGTGTTATCATTACCGATGGTAAGTTCATGTTCATCATTACCGAAAGTAAGCTAACACTTAAGTTTATCATTACCGATGGTAAGTTCATGTTCATCATTACCGAAAGTAAGCTAACACTTAAGTTTATCATTACCGATGGTAAGCTCACGTTCATCATTACCGAAGGTAAGCTAACACTCACGTGTTATCATTACCGATGGTAAGTTTATGTTCGTCATTACCGAAAGTAAGCTAACACTTAAGTTTATCATTACCGATGGTAAGCTCACGTTCATCATTACCGAAGGTAAGCTAACACTCACGTTTATCATTACCGATGGTAAGTTTATGTTCGTCATTACCGAAAGTAAGCTAACGTTCATCATTATCGATATTAAGTTCATGTGGTCATTACCGAAAGTAAGCTCACACACAACATTCTCTATTACTGATGGTAAGTTCATGTTCGTCATTACCGAAGGTAAGCTTACGTTCGTCATTACCGAAGGTAAGCTAACACTCACGTTTATCATTACCGATGGTAAGTTTATGTTCGTCATTACCGAAAGTAAGCTAACACTTAAGTTTATCATTACCGATGGTAAGCTCACGTTCATCATTACCGAAGGTAAGCTAACACTCACGTGTTATCATTACCGATGGTAAGTTTATGTTCGTCATTACCGAAAGTAAGCTAACACTTAAGTTTATCATTACCGATTGTAAGCTCACGTTCATCATTACCGAAGGTAAGCTAACACTCACGTTTATCATTACCTATGGTAAGTTCATGTTCGTCATTACGACCTAACACTCACGTGTTATCATTACCGATGGTAAGTTTATGTTCGTCATTACCGAAAGTAAGCTAACACTTAAGTTTATCATTACCGATGGTAAGCTCACGTTCATCATTACCGAAGGTAAGCTAACACTCACGTTTATCATTACCGATGGTAAGTTTATGTTCGTCATTACCGAAAGTAAGCTAACACTTAAGTTTATCATTACCGATGGTAAGCTCACGTTCATCATTACCGAAGGTAAGCTAATACTCACGTTTATCATTACCGATGGTAAGTTTATGTTCATCATTACCGAAAGTAAGCTAACACTTAAGTTTATCATTACCGATGGTAAGTTCATCATTACCGAAAGTAAGCTAACACTTAAGTTTATCATTACCGATGGTAAGCTCACGTTCATCATTACCGAAAGTAAGCTAACACTCACGTTTATCATTACCGATGGTAAGTTCATGTTCATCATTACCGAAAGTAAGCTAACACTTAAGTTTATCATTACCGATGGTAAGCTCACGTTCATCATTACCGAAGGTAAGTTCATGTTCATCATTACCGAAAGTAAGCTAACACTTAAGTTTATCATTACCGATGGTAAGCTCACGTTCATCATTACCGAAGATAAGCTAACACTCACGTTTATCATTACCGATGGTAAGCTCACGTTCATCATTACCGAAGGTAAGCTAACACTCACGTTTATCATTACCGATGGTAAGTTCATGTTCATCATTACCGAAAGTAAGCTAACACTTAAGTTTATCATTACCGATGGTAAGCTCACGTTCATCATTACCGAAGGTAAGCTAACACTCACGTGTTATCATTACCGATGGTAAGTTCATGTTCATCATTACCGAAAGTAAGCTAACACTTAAGTTTATCATTACCGATGGTAAGTTCATGTTCATCATTACCGAAAGTAAGCTAACACTTAAGTTTATCATTACCGATGGTAAGCTCACGTTCATCATTACCGAAGGTAAGCTAACACTCACGTGTTATCATTACCGATGGTAAGTTTATGTTCGTCATTACCGAAAGTAAGCTAACACTTAAGTTTATCATTACCGATGGTAAGCTCACGTTCATCATTACCGAAGGTAAGCTAACACTCACGTTTATCATTACCGATGGTAAGTTTATGTTCGTCATTACCGAAAGTAAGCTAACGTTCATCATTATCGATATTAAGTTCATGTGGTCATTACCGAAAGTAAGCTCACACACAACATTCTCTATTACTGATGGTAAGTTCATGTTCGTCATTACCGAAGGTAAGCTTACGTTCGTCATTACCGATATTAAGTTCATGTGGTCATTACCGAAGGTAAGCTCACACACAACATTCTCTATTACTGATGGTAAGTTCATGTTCGTCATTACCGAAGGTAAGCTTACGTTCGTCATTACCGATATTAAGTTCATGTGGTCATTACCGAAAGTAAGCTCACACACAACATTCTCTATTACTGATGGTAAGTTCATGTTCGTCATTACCGAAGGTAAGCTTACGTTCATCATTATCGATATTAAGTTCATGTGGTCATTACCGAAAGTAAGCTCACACACAACATTCTCTATTACTGATGGTAAGTTCATGTTCGTCATTACCGAAGGTAAGCTTACGTTCGTCATTACCGAAGGTAAGCTTACGTTCGTCATTACCGATATTAAGTTCATGTGGTCATTACCGAAGGTAAGCTCACACACAACATTCTCTATTACTGATGGTAAGTTCATGGTCGTCATTACCGAAGGTAAGCTTACGTTCGTCATAACCGATATTAAGTTCATGTGGTCATTACCGAAGGTAAGCTCACACACAACATTCTCTATTACTGATGGTAAGTTCATGTTCGTCATTACCGAAGGTAAGCTTACGTTCGTCATTACCGATATTAAGTTCATGTGGTCATTACCGAAAGTAAGCTCACACACAACATTCTCTATTACTGATGGTAAGTTCATGTTCGTCATTACCGAAGGTAAGCTTACGTTCGTCATTACCGATATTAAGTTCATGTGGTCATTACCGAAAGTAAGCTCACACACAACATTCTCTATTACTGATGGTAAGTTCATGTTTGTCATTACCGAAGGTAAGCTTACGTTCGTCATTACCGATATTAAGTTCATGTGGTCATTACCGAAGGTAAGCTTACGTTTGTCAATACCGATAATACGTTCATGTGGTCATTACCGAAAGTAAGCTCACACACACATTCTCTATTACTGATGGTAAGTTCATGTTCGTCATTAACGATGGTAAGCTCACATTCGTCATTACTGAAGGTAAGCTCACGTTCATCATTACCGATAATAGGTTCATGTTTGTCATTACAGAAGTAAGCTCACACACACATTCTCTATTACTAATGGTAAGTTCATGTTCGTCATTACCGAAGGTAAGCTTACGTTCATCATTACCGATATTAAGTTCATGTGGTCATTACCGAAAGTAAGCTCATATTTGTCATTACCAAAGGTAAGCTCACACACACATTCTCTATTACTGATGGTAAGTTCATGTTCGTCACTACCAAAGGTAAGCTCACGTTCATCATTACCGATATTAAGTCCATGTGGTCATTACCGAAGGTAAGCTTACGTTCGTCATTACCGATACTACGTTCATGTGGTCATTACCGAAAGTAAGCTCACACACACATTCTCTATTACTGATGGTAAGTTCATGTTCGTCATTACCAAAGGTAAGCTCATGTTCATCATTACTGATGGCAAGTTCACTTTTGTAATTAGCTCACGTTTATCAATAGTGATGGTAAGTTCATTTTTGTTATTACTGAAAGTAATCTCACGTTTATCATTATTAATGGTAAGCTCATGTTTGTCATTACTGATGGTACGTTCACTTTTGTAATTGCTAACACCGTGTCTACACCGGAAGCAACAGTTATTGTGGCATGCCGCAACAGCTAAAGTCTGTCTACACTGGACATGACAAAGCGACTGTTAAAAATCATTTGAACTTTGCGTCAGTAAGTCATAAATAAAACGCAGCATCAATTTACTGTCTGGGATTTGTCGTGTCGTGAGCAGACACAAATATTTCCAAATAGAGCATAATGGAACGGGAAAGAATGTGGTGTTCTTAAGTTTAAAAAAAGTACAAGTAGACAACCTAGACAACCTAGATAGCCAGACTGTCATTACTAGCATCCTCTGGAAGTCTGGAAGTGGACAAATTACTAGATCAACTTCCTGAATTTGTCCCATCTGCTTTGTGACACTTTTTTTTTTTTTACCTTAATGTGACTTTTTAACATTACCGATGGTGAGTTCACATTTAATGCGTCTCAGATCGTACATTCACACCACAAAATATTCTTTTCCATTTTTCTAATTGACTGGTCTTGATGTCCTTCTTGAGCAGATATCCCTCTTTATTCTGCCCATTTCTCATATTCTCTCAGGTATAGTTTCTAAATGTTCTCTTTTCTCCTGCTCTTTGAGTCTATCACATTCACTCTGTCTCTTTCTCGGTCTGTGCACTAGATTACTCTTTAAAGTAGGTCCTGGGGAGTACCCACAACTCCCGTCTCAAGCTCTCTCTCACTGTCTCTCTCCGAAGGTTGTAAATCAGTGGCAGTGAGTAATAAGGCCTTGGTCAGCTGAATGCAGTCGGCAGCGGCGTGGCGGCGCACTCTTTGGCCTGAGGGAGACGGAGCGAAGGGCAAGGCAGAAAATAGTTTGAGTGATGCCTCCGCCGGATGAGTAATGAACAGTTCAAGCAGGTCAACTCATTACACGAGCGGCCGTTTAATTATTAATTACGTGCAGCAATCTATAGCAGAAAGGACACGTTCGGTATGTTTAATGTGTGTTTATGCTTCCCTCTCCTTCATCTCTCTGTGGCGTTCTGTTATTAGCATGTGTCAGTAAGTAGCTCAAGCAGAGAAGAGAAGGGAGAGGCTTCCCCCACACACACAATTAACACAATTACTTATTAATTACTCACATAGCGGTGGAAAGCGCATTTAAATATCGGAGTTACCATGGCCTACGGGCTTTAACTAAATGCTGAGGAGACTGATGCAAATTTGGGGATTGTTTGAGTGTTGAGTGTGATACAAGATGACCTCTCATAACTCCTCAGATGTGCTAATTTAAGGAACAAATCTGCTGAGGTTTGCCAAGGTACAGCTATTCAGAGCCAATAGTTTTAACAGATGTTGTCATCTTACTTTTTAACTAGAAAAAAAAAACAATATGGATGGCCCTGTGGCCCAGGGGTGAATGTGCACAGCTGTTTAGTGAGCAGACAACAGTGAATTCAAAATAGCTATACATAACACAACAAAATGGGAATGTGAGATTCTTGAGATACTTTTGTATAACAATTCCAACTACCTGTATTAATTGTATTCTGAAGCACAATATAAAAAACCTAAATGAGATGTGAAAAAGAACTCTGATCACAATTAGAGAACACTTACAGATACCTCCAAGTTATTGGTGTTAATCTGACACCTGGTGCTAATTTCCTTAATTATATGACAAACCCTATTTAACTGGTTGCATTACTCTTATTTTCACTGAGGCCATGTCCACACTAATATGTTTTTGTTTGAAAGAAAGGAAAACGGAAACCTTTTTTTTGAAAACACTCTACAAAGTGGATAAATTTGACAACGTTTTCGCCTTGTAGTGTGGACTGTGAAAATAGAGGCTTTTGAAAACTATGACACATATTTGTACCAATAAACCTGTTTATACCAGTAATTGTGCCTGCTATGTGCTATTCACTTTCACACTGTTGCTAAAGATGTGTGTACACTCTTCGTTTTACAGTCCTAAAAAGATGACATAAAAATTTCTCACAAATGCTGTTGTAAGTAAGCGCGACATGGACGCATCAGTGAATTATGAGATATTTCCGTAAAAAAAAAATCCTGCCAGAACAATTGCAAGAAAACTTATTACATCGCCAGTGATGTGAAAAAGTGTTGGCCCCCTTAATGATTTTTTTTTTTTTTTTTTTTTTGCATGTTTGTCACAATTTAATGTTTCAGATCATCAAACTAATTAAAAGTGTTTTTGTGTTTTGTGAAAAATGGCCTGCATGGCAGAGTTCCAAGATGAAAACCGCTGCTGAGACAAAAGAACATAAAGGCTCGTCTCAGTTTTGCCAGAAAACATCTTGATGATCCCCAAGACTTTTGGGAAAATACTCTGTGGACTGACGAGACAAAAGTTGAACTTTTGTGTGTCCCATTACATCTGGCGTAAAAGTTACACAGCATTTCAGAAAAAGAACATCATATCAACAATAAAATATGGTGGTGGTAGTGTGATGGTCTGGGGCTGTTTTGCTGCTTCTGGACCTGGAAGACTTGCTGTGATAAATGGAACCATGAATTCTGCTGTCTACCAAAAACCCTGAAGGACAATGTCCGGTCACCTGTTTGTGACCTCAAGCTGAAGCAAACTTGGGTTCCGCAGCAAGACAATGATCCAAAACACACCAGCAAATCCACCTCTGAATGGCTGAAGAAAAACAAAATGAAGACTTTGAAGTGGCCTAGTCAAAGTCCTGATCTAAATCTTATTGAGATGCTGTGGCATGACCTTAAAAAGGCGGTTCATGTTCGAAAACCCTCCAATGTGGCTGAATTACAACAATTCTGGCAAGATGAGTGGACCAAAATTTCTGCACAGCGCTGTAACAGACTCATTGCAAGTTATCGCAAACGCTTGATGGCAGTTGTTGCTGCTAAGGGTATGGATAGGTCTTGAAAGAAGTCAAGACTGAAAGTGCATTCTGAAGTGACCAAGGATCTCATCAGCAGAAAGAATCAAAAGGCTATGCTCACCTTTGCTGAGGAGCATATTGTGTCGAGAGAGGAGAACTGGTCTAAAGTTCACTTTAGTGATGAGAGCAAGTTGAATTGATCAGGGTCTAATGGGAAACATTTCTGCTTCAAACTGAGTAAAGACTAAAGGCCAAGTGAAGGAAGAAGTGCCTTGGTTTGGAGGATATTTTCTGCAGCATAAATTGAGCCTCTTATACAGCTACATGGCAGGGTGAATGCAAATCTTAATCAGAACTTCCTTCAGCAAAAAGCAGTTCCTTTCCTGCAAGCATCTCCCAATCAGCCGGCAATTTTCACGCAAGACAATACTCCTGTCACACTGCAAAACACGTAACGCAGTTCCTTGAAGCTAAGAACACTAAAATAAAGAAATGGCCGGGCCATTTCCGAGTCATGAACATGTGGCACTGAAGAGTGGAGTAATGGCTGCTGAAAATTCAGCTTTGCCATCACTGAAACAAGTTACATCATAAAATATATCAAGACAGAAAACAGTAATTTTATACTACTAATAATAATTCAGAATATTACTGTTTTCACAGTTCTAAAACAATTTTTTTTTAAACAAATAACGCAGCCTTGGTGGGCATATATGTGACCCTGGACCACAAAACCAGTCTTAAGTCGCTGGGGTATATTTGTAGCAATAGCCAAAAATACAATAGCCGCTTTTCCACTGTCGGGCCAGTGCGAGCCAGTGCTAAGAGCGTGCCGGGCGGGGCCAATGGCCTCGAGTCGCAAGCACCGAGGCCAAAAGTAAGCTGCGTTTCCACTATCGAGCCAGTAGCCTCGCTGTGCAAACCTAAAGCCTGCCCTTTACACACCTCATTGGATCAAACGTCACGAAACCCCTCCCCTTTCAGCGGGGAGATTGAAAGTAAGTCAGGTAGGCCACCATAGTGTGATTATCGAACGAACAAAATGGAGAGATCCGAAGCGGCTGTTTGTTTGCTCCTTTCGGTGTTTTCTTGGTGGAAGATGAGGCAGCGATGCGAAGATGGAAGCTTATGTTAGCTGCAAGGCGAAAAAAATAATAATACAGCGAATGCAGAAACGCCTTGTAATGTTGGCGATGTCTGTTCTGATGCAAGAAATGCTCTGCAACAGTTGTTAATGCAGCAGCAATATTTGTAATATATTACATTAATTAATCACGTGAAAAGAAGCTTTGTTTTTATGACCTACACTCAAATCTTTCGTCTAACTTTGTATCACATAATACAAAATGTTGCATCTACACCCTATTGCAAAAAATAACGACACCTTTGTACTTATAGTATAATCTTTTATGCCTTTATTTAGGTACAGATACAGTGTATGTTAAATGTTATCAAGGTGTGTTGGTGAGTTTTTGGGGGGTTTCTTTGGACGATGTAAATCACCTTATACATCAGATCTCATTTTTATAGGATCGTACTTGCATTTGTCCAAATTTAAATAAGAGTATACTCATCAGACATGCGTTTAAATAATGTTTTCATCACATAGTTGTCTGTAACAACAGTTAATGGTGCAACTATTAATATAGGACCTGATTTACACAGGACAAAAAAGGTGCTCCATCAGATAACCATTTAAGTACTGTGCCCATCAAAACGGCATAGATTTCCATATCAATATCTGCCTAATGTGTCTTTTCTGCATGGGCACCACTTTGTCCATTGTGCGTTTTTATGGCTTTGTACTGCGCCCGCAATTTCTTCAACTTGTCTCGAACTTAACTAGATATTTAGCTTTGCGAGTTCAGCAACGATGTATTTTATCACGTCTTCGTTTCTGCAGACGCCGTCAAACTGTCCTCGGCCCAAATACTCAGAAGAGCCCTGGTATCTTCCGCAGACCAGTACTGACGATTCTCCATTTTAAGTTTTATGAGTTTTTTGCACGACGTAATACAGCGAAATGCGCATCTTACCGCAGACACACTTTTACCTGACTGCACGCTTATCGAAACTTTGCATGAACTCCGCCTTTCACTTTGACCACGCCTCAAGCCCCAGCTGGCCCGCTTTGGCCCAAGGTTTTCGTCGGGCCGAAAAACCCGGGCCATTGGCCCTGAGGAAGCACCGACGAGGCACGATCAGGCCCCGGAAGTGACAGTGGAAACGCGACTGGCCGTGGCACGCACTAGCACGCCCGCTTTTGGCCCGACAGTGGAAACGCGACTATTGTATGGGTCAAAATTATTGATTTTTCATTTGTCAAAAATCATTAGGAAATTAAGTAAAGATCATGTTCCATGAAGATTTTTTGTAAAATTCCTACTGTAAACCTATCCAAATGTAATTTTTGATTAGTAATATGCATTGTTAAGAACTTAATTTGGAGAACTTAAAAGGTGATTTTCTCAGTATTTTGATTTTTTGCACCCTTAGATTTCAGATTTTCAAATAGATGTATCTCGGCCAAATATTGTCCTATCCTAACAAACCATACATCAATAGAAAGCTTATTTATTGAGCTTTCATATGATGTATATATCTCAGTTTTGTAAAATTTAACCTTATGACTGGTTTTGTGGTCCAGGGTCAAATATGTACATACATACATAGACACACACTGCAAACAACTGCCTCAGGGCCAGTAAAATCTGAAGAATCATTAGGCTGACTGGGTGAAATACTGCATACAAATCTACATACACACCAGAGTTATACTAAAAAAGGTGTGTATATCAGAGAAGTGAGTTTAACACACAAGCTGTATCTGTTTCAAGGAATATCTAGGTTTAACTGCCCCTGACCCAACTCCTCAGAGAGATAAGGGTGAGAAAATGTGTCAGGGTTTAGCTGGGTGTATTTTAGCGCCTAACGGATGTCAAGGTTAATGCAACAACTCTGTGGTCCACAACCCTCAGTTGTCCAGGGCCCTGTCATGCTACATTAAACCAGCAAACTGTGTGTGCCCGCATGTTTACACACGTGCAAGAGAGAGATAGAATGAGGGAGAAAAAAACAGAGAGAATAAAAAACAATGTATGAAGTTGTAGTGAAGTAAAAATAAGAAAATATATGAAATGTAGTCATTTTTTTTTTTAAATGCGATTGTTAGTCTGAAACAACTACAATTTGCTGCTCAACCCAAGTTTAGCTGAATTTTCAAATCCAGACTTAAGCCAATTGTTCCGTTCAAGGCCTTGACATCAGCACGGCCGAGCTCTCGACAGCTCCAGCTCTTCAGAGCTCAAACCCTGAGCAGAGCTGATAATGCACCTCGCTTCATTAGGAAACAAAATATCAGCTTTCCACCCCATTAGGGACGGTTTCGTACATGGGACACAGACTCACCTCATCAACAATGCACTGCAATAACTGGAGAGGCTGTGATAGAGGGGGGTAGAAGAAAAAGAGATTAGACCCCATACAACGTCCTTACAGTGCAAAGGAAATAAAATCATTAATGCAATAAAACAGGTAGCAATACAGCTTAATCAAATGCACTCTGACTCGGGAAAAGCCATTTGATCTGTAATGTTTTCTTATTTCTAATGGCACCTAATCTGAATACAGGCTGTTAAGACAGAGCGTATTATTGTCTGGTATTAACTTCAGAGGGAGGCAACCATGCGAGGTGAGGAGAAAACTGCGAGGGGTTGCGAGAGGAGCCGCCTACATCTCTGAAAATACATGAAAAACACTTACCATTAAAGAGCCCTGGTTCTTTTGAATCTGCAAGGAGAGAAAAAAAAATCACGGATTTAGGTGAGAATGAGTAAGCGAGAGCGAAAACATGCAATTAGCATGTTACAATCACAAGCGTTGCATGAAGACATGTTTATGATCACTGGGGGAAGATTATAAAAACCCTGATGGCAAGATATGGGCATGATGTGTTAACATCGTTTACATAATGAAAACACAGCCGCTAATAGTCTGATCCTCAATTAGGATAAGCTTCACCAAGCATTTTTTCCATTAATTTTATATTTCCTGCATTTTATTCACCTCCAGGTTTATATGTTTGACTCTAGAAGTACACTCATGATATACATCTCAAAAAGCACCACAGTCTGGGATATTAAATGTGATGATAAAATACATACGGTTTTTAAATAGCATTCCTGTTGGAAAGAGAATTTTAGTACTTTTCTGCTTTGCAATTCCTTCTTGCTAGATGTAAGTAATCTGAGAGAGGGTTTATCTTAGATGGAGACAAACTAAGTACTTTGTCACACATTTTGTTGTTTGAACTGAAATTTTATTTTTCAGGGCAACACTCTGCTTATGCAATCTGGCTTAAACTTCCTGCCTGGACCTCATAGTTTAACAGCTAACGGTGTGAGACCACTCTGATGACATATTACGCTAGCCATTGATTCTCTTTCTCAATTAAACACGGCCCAGCTCTCTTTAAATACCTGGAGATGTTGGACCAATAATGTAGGAACTAAATAACACACAGAATTGGCTAAAACAGCAAAGCACGGCAATCACAGGACAATTAAAGGCATAAATATTTGCTGTACGTGCCATTTTCCAATTAAACCACTGGAGTTGGATGAAATACTTCAATGTGATCTCCACTGAACAATAAAGACCACTTTAAATACATCACCTTGGCTCCTTTTTGAAAAGGTTAGTGCTACAGTTAGTTATTATTAGTCACCCTCATGTCATTCCAAACCCATATGACCTTCAAGGCCGAAAAAGGTAGTCAGAACATTGTTAAAATAGTCCATGTGAATTAATAATAGATTTAGAATTTTTGGGTGAACTGCCCCTTTAAGTGAGCTCTTAAATGGAAAGTAAATGCAAAACAAAGCCGTTTTGCATACTGTAAAAAAAAATAGATTTTTATTAATGTATCCACCTTTTTTCTGAATGCAGAGTCTCGTCCACCTCATAACGTAAAGATGCTTTAAATTTCCGTCTCTGGTGTTTCTAGTCAAATTAATGCACAGCTTAACCCTGCACACATATAACCCTTTTATATTTAAAACGTTTCAATTCAATCAATTCGGTCAATCTTTTTGACCCAGTTTAGCATGAATTTCTATGGAGATCAGAACCCAAGAGCATCCAAACGAAACGAGTTAGAATCCGTCATGGTGGCGTTCATCAGTTTCTCCGGAAAAAGGTGGATAGTTTCAAAGAATTTTTAAAAGCAATTATTTAAGAAGATTTTTTATTTAAAAATTACTATTTCAGTCTTTCTGGTTCGAAATTTCACTTCTCTTTATAATTATTTGTGAAATTTACAATTTCTGAATAAAAAAAAAGTAATTCCTACATGAAGTTTTTGTTTTTATTTTTAGTTTCTCCATTTGTAACACATTTGTCTGTGTTTGTGAAGTTTCAGACCAAATAGTGTAAGCAATGTAGAGTCAAAGAAGTGATTTTGCTAGGAAAAAAGGAGCAGCCAATGCTTTCTTTCACTCCAGGATCGCTCAGAGCGGGGTTTCACCAGTGAGCATGTGAGAAGAATTGAAAAACCTGGAGTGGAGCTGGAGCCAAAAAATTATTACACAACGCTTTAGCCAATTTTTTTCTGAACTGCAAGTTTCTCAATATCAACTTTTTGTTTACAAAGCTGTTGTATAAAAGTAATATCACATTCAAAATTGTGCTTTTACACAAATATTGCCATGGCTGTGATTACTTTCGGCCTCAATAGCAACAACACTCTTGCGAGGGTGATATTGCTTAAATATAGCATTAAAGCTCAGGGAGAGCAAAAGCATACAGTATATTCAGATGAATACGAGGCTTAAAATGAGCTGAAACCAAAACAGCCGGAAAACAGAAAAGGCAACAACAAATCAATCAGGAGGAGAAGCGCTGGAGGCTGTATACACACGCCAGCCAGTCTGCAGTCTTCAAAGATTTTCCGAGCGAGCCATCGGGAGACGCCATTAACTCCTGACAAAGAATGCAAATTAATCCCAACATGGGGTGAGACGAAATTAAAGAGCCTTTTATAATCAATGACAAGATAACACATAGAAAACACACACATACACACAGCCATGCACTCACACATACAAACAGCAGCAGATTTGTGGCTCTAAATGAGAGCGGAGCGGGGGCAGGGCATCAGAAGTCGATGCAAAAATACGACGGGCATCTCTCGAGATCTCAGAGCACAATGGACAATGACTCTCTGAGCATGTGTGTGTGTGTGTGTGTGTGAGAGAGAGAGAGAGAGAAAACAGACAGATGCCTGGGCTGATGTGAGTGACAGGCCAGGCCTGAGGTAGCGTGTGTGCTGGCTGGGTGGCGTGTGCACGCGTGTGTGTGCGATGCCTGCAGGTGAAGAGTCTGCAGCACCATATGGAGCTGTGAAAATTAACATCAAGAGCAAAAACGCTCTAGCAGTGGGAGGTTTAGCTCTCCCTCTCTTTCTTACTGACTAACCCCCTCCCTCTTTCTCCTTCATGCCTTTCTCTCTCTCTCTCTCTCTCTCCATTTCCATTCCATACGAATTCTGAAACGCAGGAACAAGGAAAGGGAGAGTAAGGAAGATTAAAGGAGGAAGTAATAAATTAATGGGGTGTGTATACATGAAATGCTTCAGTATAATGCCTCTGGCTTTACGGGCCAAGAACAAAAGTTTTGCCATTCATTGGTTTCAATTGTTATCGCTTTAACTGATAATGATATACAGTATGATGAAACACTCTGAGAAGAACGGTAGACCTGAATGGATTCCCACATTCCCATGTCATTGTCAATGAGGTTTTTGTTTTTGTTTTGAAGGGTTAGATACAGGCCAACATATAAAGGTCAAATTTAGTTTTGCAGTCCTGCAAGGAAGAGAAATGCAGCACAATATTTAACAACAACTGATCCAATCACGGTTCCAGACACTGTGCGTATGAGGGAGTGTTTGTGTGTACATGTGAATACATTAGTTTACGTAATAATACTCTGTGGATTAACATGATAATGGCCCTGTTAATAGATAATGCTGGAGAGCAGAGGAAAACAATTTCAAATGAGACAAGCCTCTAGGCCACGGGATAATGCACACACACAAATGCACGAATGCACTCGTACACAGAAACCACCCTGGCCTCTAGCCTTCTAATGCTCCTTCTACCCATCAACTGCAACACACTATATTTTGTCACTCTATTTTATGTCCTAAATATTTTACGCTAAATTTCACGTATTGCACATTTTTTGTAACGTTTTGCTATTGTGCATGAAATCTTTGAATCAAGCGATGTGTGAGATAAAGTACAAACACACACCAGTGCCAAACCAAGGCTCCGTGACCGTTCGATGCTCAAGGCTTTGGCTCTAGATGCAGCCTCAAAATGTTCCTTTCTGATTTCCCCTGCATGCCCTGAGTGGCTGCTTTGTTTTAATATGCTAATTAACCCAACAGGCATGCTGGGAGTAATTTATTGAGCATTAGTCAACATTTCCCTCATTAAACTCACTGCACTCTTACATGCAGAACTTTAAAAAGCTGAGAGTCTGATCAGAGAAAACTAGGGCACTGAATCAGATATGGGCATACAGTATATTTCTACAGTATATACACAGGGCTTAAACTGACTTAAACTAAATAATTAAAATAAAAATTTACAATATACCCATTTGAAATGCATCAACATTAGTTAACGCTTAAGGCATTATGAACAGTGAGTACGTTTACATTGACAACAATATTCCGATTTTAACGCGATTAAGACAATACTCTGATTAAGAAGCAACCATGTAAACTGAGATTTTTGATTAATTTAATCCGACTAAAGTCATAATCGGAGTAAACACAAATCGAATTAAGACAGGTGGCGTATTCCTATTTTAGTCGCATTATGGAAGACATGTACACACCTTAATCAGACTATTCCCCTTGTGTAGGACTTTTCGCCACATTTTGTGACAGGATACACAGTAATGCTGCGTTCCAGGCAGGTTTTTGAGCTCGTAAATCACGTGTTCAAACCACGACTCAGGACTTTGTAGCGTTCCAGGCAAGTCACGCCAAGCATTTATTATTTTTATAGTATTAATAATTTGATTGCAACGTTATATTGTCCTAAACTCAATTTTTCCACCGTGTGCCACTGAACACCGCACCCCTAGAGGCTTTATTGTTGTTTCTCGGGCTATGTCACGTCAGAACTCGGAACTGGGAGTACGTCGTCGATCTAGTACGAGTTCACGGGTGGGAATTCACGGGTTTGAGTGCCGTTCCAGTGCACTTTCACGGGTAGAAGTTTGGAAAAACACGGGTAACGGGTTGTCTGGAACGCGGCATAACGCTCTCAGTTGGTTGCGCTTTGGTTTCATTTTTATTTATTTATATTTTGCTACAACATGGGCTTAATCAATGCTCATTGCTGATAAATAGCCTAGTTTGTTATCATAATTTTTAGTTTTATGGAAACGTTTTTAACATTCAACCCCCTTTTTCATTAGTATAATTTGTAAGTATTTATTTTAATTTTGTGAACGGGATTTCCGCTATTGGAATGTCTTAGGATGCTTTTTACTTTTACTATCGAATTCATGATCTTGGTTTTGCTTGCATATATAAGGCTACACCTATCAATTTTAAGATTAAAACAAATTCTTAAAAGATGGATTTGTTATTTTTAATTAAACAGCATAACAAAAATAAATTAAAACTAGCTTATATAGCATTTATTAACAAAAACTAATAAGACGAGGCATGGACTCCATCACATGCTGTTATATGCCGACTAAACAATTTATTACAGGGCGCGCAAACACTGAGCAATCAAAATAATTAATAAAAAATAAAATAAAAGAAAGCCTCCAAAGCGTAATGTGAGGTAAACGGCAAAGATAACAGGGTTTTCAAAATGAAAACAAACAAAAAAAGTAAAACTAAACTGGCTTTCGGTGACTGTGCTTGCGACTGACTGGCTCTGAAACGCTCGCTGTATGGATCATACGCTTTGGAGCAGCACAGCACGCACTCGCACAAATGCGACCACGGCAAATTTTAACTCACACATTCTAAAATATTTGTTGCATATGTCCAGAGCCACTTCAAGCTTTTGTAAAATTAAAACCCAAACATCCAAAAGTCTATAAGGAAGATGAACTGATAGCGTCGCGTGTGGACGCAATGATGTGTGTCATTAATCGATCTATGTACTATAACATGTAAAACGGGAACATGAAAGGAATATTCTAAAAGCAACTCATGTAAACAGCTTAATCATATTATTGTCTTATTCAGAATAAGGTCATTAATTAGATTACTGGTGTCCAATGTCCATGTAAACGTAGTCAATGAGTAATACTTTCACATCATGCTTTAACCCTCGTTAATTTCAACAAACACTACAGTCCAAAAGTTTGGGGTCTGTAAGATTTTTTTTTCTGTAAGTATTGTATACTCGTTAAGGCTGTAAATACAGTAAACAGTTGATTATAAAATATAATTTAAAATAACAGCTTTTTGGATTTATTTAAATATGTGTGTATTCTCATGTAGGCTTGTGCCGGTATTCGGTAATGCGATAAATCGCGGTAATGAATATGCACGATATTGTTATCGCGGGCACTTCAAAATACCGTGAAAAATAATAGATCCGAATTTATATTTTTAGAACGCGCATTAGCTTATTTTCCATCAACCGCTTGAAGAAACACTGCGTATATGCTGCGCAGAACTGATGCGCACTCTGATGTAAACAATCCCCACATGTAGAAGCACTGTGTGCACGCAGTGCACGCCGCCGCTGCCACCGCACTCTAATCCTCACACGAAGAAGAAGCATGGCGGAAGGAGGAACGCTGCCGACAATTTATCCCCCTTCAAAAAGGGTAAAGTCAGAGGTTTGGAAATATTTTGGGTTCCAAAAAAAATGCAGAGGGATTGCTGATCGAAGACGGTTTCCCTTTGTGTAAAACATGTGGACGGAAAGTGGCTGCTAAACACGAGAACACGTCTAACATGTTCGCTCATATTCGCGACAACCATCCACTGCAATTCAGGGAGATAAAGGTAAGACACTTCATTTCTCATGCTGAATACCACATAAAACAACTATTTGAAAGACAGGATCGCAAAATTACGTTAACTTATTTCCATTTGCTGCATGTTGCTTGCTTCCATGTAACGTTAGTTTAAGAGTTAGCATGAACTCCACTTGCTACACTTAAGTTTGCGTCTCGTATTTTAACAACAAAATACAATACTCAGCTAAAAGTAAGTTCTGTAATTAATAATGGAAGTTAGGCAGAATAATTTGATTTTAAGTTAAAAAAGGAATGCAACACAATCATACATTTTCACACAGTGCGAGTAAACTTGATGTTTACAAGAGAGTACAAGTAAAGTGCAAAACTTAAGCTCATCATCGTGTGGTTTCTATTACTAAAATATAGTATGAAATGACAGATGCATTTAGTTGAAAGTTGGAACTTGGGTTATTTTTAATCTAAAAACAAAAAAACGAAAATATACTTTGCTTGTATTCTCTGTCTGAACAGCGTCTTTTATTTAAATTATCAGAGGTATGAAGTAATATTTTTCATTCCTATTTTACAGAGTGGCCATGCATCTAGCAGTGCTGGTTCATCTTCAGCTGAAGCCATCGTTCAGCCAACAGTTCAAGAGGCATTCCAGCGTCAGGCTTCATATGGACCTTCATCTCATCGGGCCAAGGAAATCAATCATGCCATAGCATACTGTATTGCTAAAGACATGATCCACATTCACTTTGATATAATTGCTCAAGTTTACTTTTATATTGTGTATTGTTTTATTTATATTTATTTGTATTTAAATGTTTGAAGTACTTTTAGTTAATTAAAAAGTTATTAAAGTTACTAAGTTGACGAAACTGAAGTTTTTTGTGTTTTTTTACCTGTTTCTCTTGTAAAATTACAATATCGTGATAATACCGTATACCGTGATAAAAGCTCAATCAATTAATCGCAGCATGAAAATGTGATACCGGCACATGCCTATTCTCATGATGGCATATATTAATTTTCAGATTATTTTACTATACTCATATGCTGACTTTTTTATTATTAGGATTATATGACAAATAGAAAGTCCAAAAGAACAGCATTTATTTGAAATAAAATATTTTGAGAGAATTATAAATGTATTACCTGTCACGATCACTTTACATTAACATTAACCAAGGAGAATACCATTTGTTGTGTAATTATTACTTGTGATATCTCATTCATTACTGTAATAATGTCAATGGATGTCAATGTCAATAAACTGAACTATTTTGTAAAGTGTTACCATGTATAAATTATAGAAACAAGAGTTTCCAAAGAACTAGAGAAGAATCAGAAACTCAGTTTGCAGTTTAAAAATGGTTCATTGAACTTATTCCTTAGGGTAGCATTCAAAAATCCAAGTAATTTTGAAAGCAACGCTATGCTTGTCGCAATAGCAACACAATTTTTGATACAGTCTAATAAACATGTACATATATACACCATGTCATACAAAAGGCATATTAATATGACATGCTTTGCACACTGGGTACCATGTGGTTCTTAAACTGTGAACCCTCCTTAAAGAATCCGGATTATATCCTTATTCTTAAAATGGGATAATCTTGAAAAATCCCTGCATTAAATCTGATTACAGGGTGGTTGGGATTGAAGAATGAGTGGGTCTGTAGGACTGTACGTAATGTAATGTAATCTGAGTAAACAAGGGTTGGATGTGCAGTTGTGGGATGAACAACCAGTTAATTACTACCCATACACTAATATCATGAGGAAACGGGTGTCCACTGTGCCTCCAGCCTCCTAAGACCGAGGAAAAAAATTAGGTTAAAAAAAATATTTTTATGTCATTAGATTGTTTAGAGCATTTTTGAAAAAAATATATATATTTCAATCATAAATTATGCTTTGTCCTTGGTAGAGGACATCGGGACTCAATTATAAAAAAAAAAAAAAAAGACATGAATTGACATGCATAGGCAAAAACTTTCTTTTTTTAAATCACCAATACATTTTTAGTTTTCAGGATTTTTTTTGTTTTACCAAACTTTGTATAAAGATGAGTTTCAACTATGTTATTACCATAATGATTTTATATACAAATTTTCTTTTTGCAAAATGTGTGTAAAAAGTGTAAAAAAAAAAAAAGTGTAATAATAGGAGTAATAATTGACAAGATTTTCATAATAATATTTAATATTTCATAGAAATATTGAAATATAATTTCTGTCCCTATTCATTTGTGTCTCCCAAAATGCGTAATAAACATGCTTTTAGTCCCAGCGTCCTCATATGAGGACATGTATGAAATTAATGTTTCGTAACAGAAAGTCGTATTTTGATTTGAAACCCCATAACATTTTCCTAAGATGTTGATTTATGTCACACACTTTATTTTAAATGATAATTACAAAATATTATCATATTGTCACTAAATTAATTTTAGACATTTTTGAAGACCAAGGAGAGAACGTTGTCATGGTGAAACATCCAAACATTTTGTATCTCTGAAAAGCCCTGAATGTGCTCTGTACAGGACATCCAAACTAAAATAATTAGTCTCAGAGAAATTCACTTAAATACAATGTCCTCATATGAGGATGCAGGGTCTTAGGAGGCTAGGGCATAGAACTGTTGAGTATTCAATAGCTAAATGGTAAATTGGTTAAAATGGTATTTGGTTTGATGAAGTAGACTCACCTGTGGATATGGAAAAGAGCCCAGCGCCAACTGCCAATGAAAGAACAGAGGGAAAGATGAGTTATAATGATAAGCTTTTACCAATAAAGCTCTGACAGAAAACAGGATTTCAGGACAATAAAAGATGCTTTACATGAACACAATAAAATCAGTTCCTTAATACATCACACTTATGTTTTGGTGCATTTAAATGCATATTAATTGCAATTAAATTAGAATGTATATACAGTTTATAAATGTATATTAAATGCACTTTGAGTGTTTTGTTCCCACTTAAGTGGAAATTTTTTATAAAGTCTAAGATGTGGTTAAACTGTATTTCTGAACGTACTAACAATCATTTATGTTATCTGAAGAAAAAAAAACTTCAATACTGACACAATACAATTAAAATTACAGGCAAGTCCTTCACATATATGTTAGACAACACTTCAAAATAAGTAAACTGTAAAGCATGACAGAATATTATTAAAACACTCTCTCAAACGCCCTTTCATTTCATTAATATGATATGAAATAAAAGGGCACTTGAGATACATAGTTTTTCCCAAAAGTACAGTACACTACGAGTGCACATTCAATGCTATTAAGTGCTCTTCTGTTTCAAGGGTTTAAGAAGCAGTTATATTCGTAATCCTGCCTACATCCCAGCATCACAGCAGGTGTATGTACTTCAGCAGGTGTTAATCTGTGAAGTCTACAGTGCATGCTGGAATAAAGAACAGATGTGAAAAAAGCAACAAACCCAGAAGCAAAAGTCAAACTATAAATAAGACTATTTTCAAACCTTACTTTAATTACACTCCAGTTACATTTAGAAAATTAATCCAAATCAAATCACAGTGCATTCATTTATTAAATCTAACATACCCACCTCAGTTCAGGAGGTGAGTTCAGTTCATTAGTTAAGAAATCTGCCAACAGAACATAGAGGTAATTCACCCGAACTGCTTAAACATTCCAGCAGCTGAGCCGAATCGATCAAGTCCCTAACAGCGTGGTAAGGTCGATACTAAATCATAATCAGATCAATATACTGTTCATCAACTCATGATAATGTCAATCCATATGACCCTTGATATTTCCCTCCCTAAACATCTCACTGATAATATCTAACAGTATTGATAAATACAATCAAGGGATTGAGTGGAGGGATACAATAACAATTCATCACAGCCAATGAGAAGCGCTGACAATTACAAAATGGGAATCAATAACGCCAATGAGAACTACCAGCACGGCATTTTCACTACACGAGTCAAACCACCATATTAAAATCTAATCCACTCATACGTGCAGTTCTCGCTGCTGGTTTCCGTTTAGAAAAACATCCATTACAAAAAAATAAAAATTCACTATACTCATACACTCATACTCTCTTCCCTTTTTCAGAAACACACACACCTCTGGAACAGAGAACACAGCACTCTAATTACTGGACGTTCTGCTGGCTGAGTGATTGATAGCGTTTTGCCACACTGACTCCAAATCTTTTACTCTCTCTCTCTCTCTCTCACACACACACAATTACTAATTTTCTTTAATGTTTCACTACACACGCATTTTGTCCTTAATATTATTTCCCATTTATTAATCCCATTTTTATATATAGAAACCACACACACAAAATCTAATTTCTTTACTTTATGCTCACATAGGAATTCAAATAAGAGGGTCCAAAAGGATAGAGCAGAGTGTGTGTGTGTGTGTGTGTGTGTGTGTGTGTGTGTGTGTAGCAGTCAGTGGGAGATCTTGAGTGTGATCCATGCATAGCTGTAGGCCAACATCTGTTTGGACAGGCTGCCTGCAGGGACTATCAACAGCACTCAGCAGAAACACTGACACCAGTCCACCCGAACTACGAATGCTGGGCTATGTGTATACGTGGGTGTTTATAAGAAATTAATATATGGCTGTTTTACCTCCATGAAAGAGATTCCTACACTCCACACGTCTGAGTGAATACCATACTGTTCCCCTGATATCCGCTCTGGCTATAAAGGCAAAGACACATAAAGAATCATTACAATGCAGTGTACAACTCTACAAATGAATTGTGCACTGAAGGCCACACACACATATTCATACCGTATGTGCAGTGGTTTCTATGTAAGCAATTTAACAAGTTCTGTTGTCTAAATGTGAGTGTACGTGAGTGCAAATCGAATTTCAGAAAGCATTTGATTTTTCCATAAAAAAAGAAAGCATTTAAGCGTTTGTGTGCGTTAAAGGCACATACTTGACTTACAGCCTGTATAACCTAATATGCATGACCTATGCATTCTCTATTCAGGTAACATAATAATAAAGTGTGAACAGAAAGACTGTTACAGATCTGAATGCAGCTTACCGCCATGTACGCATTGGTTCCGACATATGTTTTAGCAATGGAGTTTACCAACTGTGGAAGAAAGCAGGAGAAATACTTTTAAAAGGAGATCAATAAGAATCTGAAAAAGAATAACCATCATGTCAGCTGTGTGACCAGAAAGCATATTATTGAGTGCAAAGGTGTTGTCATGATACCTAAATTTCAGTGCTAATAAATAATAAGATTCTCACTATTAACTATTTGCTTATTATCATGCATATTACTAACACGCCGGTTGTTTATTAGTAATTATGAAACACATATTAATGTCTTAATCTGCATGACCAAATGTTAGATTCCTTAAAGGAACACTCCACTTTTTTTGGAAATAGGCTCATTCTCCAACTCCCCCCAAGTTAATAAGTTGATTTTTACCGTTTTGAAATCCATTCAGCCGTTCTCCTGTTCTGGCGATATCACTTTTAGCATAGCTTAGCATAAATCATTGAATCCTATTAGACCAGTAGCATCGCGTTCAAAAATGACCAACGAGTTTCGATATTTGTCCTATTTAAAACTTGACTCTTCTGCAGTTATATCGTGTACTAAGACCAGCGGAAATGTAAAGCTGCGGTTTTCTAGGCCGATAAGATTAGGAACTACACTCCCATTTCGGCGTAATAGTCAAGGAAGTTTGCTGCCGTAACATGACCGAAGCAGGCACAGTAATATCACAAAGCGCCTGAAATTAGATCCCAGCTAGGTAACTTCCAATGTGACCGGTGCTAAATTTGTGTAATTCCGGTTGTTGCAGCTGTCAGAGTTGCAGCTGGTAAATTGTTAGTGGCTGGATTTACCTTTGTGTGATTAGCTATGGTTATGTGCATTGTAAGGGGCTGTGATAGTAAGTCGAAGACGTACTCTACTACCATGTTTCATAGAATTCCCACGAAAAAAAAAGCAATTCTGACTAATGAATCAATGGCTGGCTGCTCTGAACATGGATCTCAAAACACCGTTAGCAACGATCAAGAAATGGCGTGTTTGCTCCGAGGATTTTGAACCAGATGACTATTTGGATAGTTTTACCGGTACTACAGCACGGCGTCTAAAGGACACGGCGATCCCAACAATCTTCAAACTAACGTTACAGACAGGACAACAAGGAGCATCGCCCACGGCTGTAAGTGAAACATGATATTGTTGGCTAACGTTACCTGTGAAATGCAACCCCTGAAGAGTAGTTTTGGGCGAACAGTTGGCTTAGTATTTGCTATGACCAAATTCCATGTATGATTGCAAAAGAAAGTTATTGCGAACAGTCGGTGGTGTTTAAAGTCAGTTTTGACTAAAAGTGTACATCATGAATATAAGCCTGAAAATGCAAACTGACAGTATGCATTTAAAATCTTTATATTATATATTGTAGTGGTTGCAGGAATAACTTACTCTTGCGACAGCTGGCCATTAGGTCCACTCGGCGTGTGACGTTTTTTCTAGTTTATTTGATCAAACCGGAAAAAAAGTCTACTACTGCAGGATGCAGCATTGCATCCAAGTCCTCGGATGTTGCGACATGCAACTTCCTCATCAGGTAGATCTACCCTTGCCATCGATGGCAATACCTGGTCCCACTCGCGACAACACAGGCACTCACTTTCAGTTGGCATGGGTTGGCAAGCCCCACCAGCTCGAATCTGCTCTCCTCATCCCTTCTGTCCCAGAGAGTTCAGACACACTTTCTTGTCTTTCGCATTCCAAAACCTTAGCTTCAGTGAATTCTGGTTCAAATTGATACGGTTCAGGATCTGCACCAAAGTAAATATCTTCTAAATCGTCTCTCACAAATGTCTCCATGGCGAGGAACGCTGCCTGTGCTGTGCATGCACGTTGGATATGTTGACGGAAGTAAACATTTGCACATGTGCTGTGTGGTATTACTGCGCCTGCTTCGGTCATATTACGGCAGCAAACTTCCTTGACTATTACGCCGAAATGGGAGTGTAGTTCCTAATCTTATCGGCCTAGAAAACCGCAGCTTTACATTTCCGCTGGTCTTAGTACGCGATATAACTACAGAAGAGTCAAGTTATAAATAGGACAAATATCGAAACTCGTTGGTCATTTTTGAACGCGATGCTACTGGTCTAATAGGATTCAATGATTTATGCTAAG
This sequence comes from Garra rufa, assembly GCF_049309525.1. NCBI lineage: Eukaryota > Metazoa > Chordata > Actinopteri > Cypriniformes > Cyprinidae > Garra > Garra rufa. The sequence continues at coordinate 40,368,548 of NC_133363.1, read as the reverse complement.
CTATGCTAAAAGTGATGTCGCCAGAACAGGAGAACGGCTGAATGGATTTCAAAACGGTAAAAATCAACTTATTAACTCGGGGGGAGTTGGAGAATGAGCCTATTTCCAAAAAAAGTGGAGTGTTCCTTTAAAGGGGCTATATGTAACTTTCTGAAATTTAAACTCGCGTCTGACACCTGTGGCCAAAAAACGGAACTGCTCTTCCTTTCTGCTCGCTCTGGCAGCGCGCGCTCGTACGTACACACTTCACAAGTCATCCGCTGCAAAGAAGTCAACATTATGTTTACGGAGGTAAGAACAGTCAAATACATATATTGTTAGAGAAACTAAGTTTGTTTGCAATATATATGACTAGTGGTGGTGGCAGAGTGATCTGAAACGTTTAACACGAACGCGCTTGACGTCACATCCGCAGACAGCGCGCGAAAAATCCGACCCGACAGAAAATAGGAAAAATAGGATACAGGCTTATAGGTGCACCCACTGTGAGCTGACAAGGTGCCAGTATGCTCATCAGGAGATGTTTGAGTCATAAATGGTCAAATAAAAAGGCTATTGTTACGTTTATTTTGGGGAAAAAGTTACATATAGCCCCTTTAATCTGACACTATACCCTACAACTACCTTACTATTAATAAGCAGTGAATGAGAAGTTTATTGAGGAGAAAGTCATGGTTAAAGGACAGTTCATGCAAAAGTGAAAATTCTGTCATTAATTAATCACCCTCATGTAAACCTTCATTTATCTTTTGAACACAAATTAAGATATTTTTGATGAAATATGAGAGCTCTCTGACTTTCAAAATTTGGACAGCAAGAGTCCTACCACGCTCAAGGCACAGAAACGTCGTAAGGACGTTGGTAAAATAGTGACATTAGTGGTTCAACCTCAATTTTATAAAGCTACGCAAATACTTTTTGTGCACAAAGAAAACAAAAATAAAGACGGCATGCGCTGCACCTTGTTTATGAGCAGTCGTTTTCTTTGCGCACAAAAAGTATTCTGGTAGCTTCATAAAAATACAGCTGAACTAATGAACTATTTTAACGACGTCCTTACTACGTTTCTGTGCCTTGACGATGGTAGGACCCTTGCTGTCTATGGAGGATAAATCAAATTTTATAAAAAAAGATAGATTTTTGTGATCCGAAGATGAACGAAAGACTGACAGAATTTTAATTTTTGGGTGAACCATACCTTTAATAGTTAGTTAATAGTAAGAATTGATCCCCAAACTAAAGTGTGACCATAAATCATTTCAAATTTTGGTAACAACATATAATTAATTCTAATAACAATTACTGATACATTAACCTGAACTTAACAGATTTATTTAGATTTTTTATTTTTTATTTTTGGTCTACTATAGTTATTGCTGTCAGTTTAGGATTCAACCACGCATTTAAAGGTGGCTGTAACTCCAGAAACTTGGCACTGTGTGTGGCCTGAAAAAAAAAATAGGACTTTCATTCTTATTTTAAATGGATCATACAGATAGCAAGCAAACAGTGCTCCCTTTTTATCACTAAAGCTGTCAATCACTTCAGTTCAGTGCAAACTCGCTCCGGAAAAGATTTTGCAAAATGTCATACAATAGAATTCAATAGTAACGGTTTGGTTCCCAACATTCTTTAAAAGATTTTTTTGTGTTCTACAGTAAAGGATGACAGACTTATTTTTAGGGTGAACTATCCTATTAAAAAAACAGATTTTATTTATAAATTAAGTTTTATGTTTTTTTTTTTTAAATCTCTAATCCCAATCATGAACAACAGTAATAGTAATCATTTAAAAGGATAAGTACACAGATAAATACATTAAAAATGGTAACCCTTCAAATAAAGATTCAATTTGTTTTGCAATTAATTTAATAATGAACAATTACTTACAGCAGCATTTATTAATCATGATTCATGATCATTTATAAATATACTGTCCCTAACTGTCAATCCATATTTGTTCAAAATACATTAAAATTATTGTAAACAACTTAAAATGGTAGAAATGTATTAGTACATTGAAAAATTAACATTAACCTACAATAATAAATGCTGTAAAAGCATTGTTGTTCATTACACTTGCATTACTTCACTTCCAGAATGACAATTTCCTCAAATTTACCCGCATGTCATCCAAGATGTTTATGTCTTTTTTTCTTCAGTCAAAAAGAAAATAAGGTTTTTGAGGAGAACATTTCAGGATTTTTCTCCATATAGTGAACTTCAATGGTGGCCAACAGGTTGAAGGTCCAAATTGCAGTTTCAAAGGGCTCTACATGATCCCAGCTGAGTCTAGGTCTTATCTAGCAAAGCGATCACTCATTTAAAAAAAAAAAATGAAAATTTATATACTTTTTAACCACAAATGCTCATCTAGCACTAGCTCCACCTCACGGATTATGTCATCACGCACGCATGTCGTATTGAAGACGCACATTGCAGAGCTAGTGCAAGACGAGAATTTGTGGTTAAAAAGTATACTTTTTTTTGACCGATCGTTGCGCTAGATATGACCTTTGAATAAGGCCTTAGATAAGCTAGATAGAGCAATTTGGACATTCAACCAGTTGGCTTCCATTTAAGTCCACTATATGGAGAAAAATCTTGGAATGTTTTCCTTTAAAAACCTTTATTTCTTTTCGACCAAAGAAAAAAAGACATGAACATCTTGGAGGACACAGGGGTGAGTAAATTATCCAAAAAAAAATTTAATGCTGGTAGTGAACTACTCCTTTAATGCATTTATTACACCGAACAAACCAAACCTTTTTGCAAAGTGCCATTTTCAAAACTAACTAACAAACACATTCCTCTTACTTATCCTAATAGCTGATGTAGATCTTCGCAGTGAGAGTATTGGATATCTAGCACCATCACACACAATCTTAAAGGTGAAACATTAACCCCTTCGTATGTGCATATCCAAGAATAATATAGAGCAGCCATCACATCACATATAAGCAGCACAGGTATCTCTGTTTAAACATTGAAATTCAGTACAGATGTGACAGCAGGTGACCTGAGCTCTCTGCCATAAGCTAAAGGACACAGTAAGAGGAACTGATTTAAATCTACTGAAAAGAGTGTGTTATTGTGGAGTGTTATTGAAATGCCAGCCTGGTTTAATTTTAGTCTATACTCTCACAGGGGAGAGACAGTGAGATCCGGGCACAATGGCACATGTCAGCAATGACAGGACAAACATAATGAGAGCGTTCCCCCGTGGCCTGGTGTGCGTCTGCGTGCGCGTGTGTGTAAGTGAATATGAGAGACATAGGTTTACTATACAGTGTCACGGTCTGGACGGGCACAGAGGAGAATACACACACACACACACACAAACACACACACACCTCATCCAGGGGTCAGCTTCAACTTGAATCTCTTCAGGGAACATGGGTATGAATATTAATTAAAAGAGGGCTGTTTGGAGTGATTGGGTCCTATTGTTGGGCTCCTGAGTGTATTAAAGGTGGAGAGACTAATGCTGACTTTCTCAGTCAGAGATATTGTCTCCAGCCACACGCACGCACACGCACTGACTATCTGGTCAATGTGGTAATTACAAAGAGCTGGAAGTGAGAGGAGTGGAGCAATCTAGGAGGTATCTGGGGGTTAGGGAGCAAATGCAAAAAGTCCCTGGAGGAATAAGACAGAGAAGAGAACAGAGACATTGAGGCTGACGGGACAATGGCTGATCTGAGCTGACTGTGCTCACAACATACATACACATAAGAAGCACTTGTGTGAGTATGCAGACAAAATAAACATGCACACATATAGTCACAGGACACAAACTGAAACGTACCTGTGTGCTGACTCCAAAGTCACACAGTTTGATCTGCCCCCGTGTGTTAACCAGCATGTTAGAGGGTTTCACATCTGCACAGAGAAACAATTATTATATTGCATTATTATATTGCTACAATAATATTTGTCAGTAGTATCTAATATT
>NC_133363.1:40309593-40364093 GCF_049309525.1 Garra rufa | reverse complement strand
CATACAGCTCATGAAAACCCAAAATTCCTATCTCAAAAAATTAGCATATCATGAAAAGGTTCTCTAAACGAGCTATTAACCTAATCATCTGAATCAACTAATTAACTCTAAACACCTGCAAAAGATTCCTGAGGCTTTTAAAAACTCCCAGCCTGGTTCATTACTCAAAACCGCAATCATGGGTAAGACTGCCGACCTGACTGCTGTCCAGAAGGCCATCATTGACACCCTCAAGCAAGAGGGTAAGACACAGAAAGAAATTTCTGAACGAATAGGCTGTTCCCAGAGTGCTGTATCAAGGCACCTCAGTGGGAAGTCTGTGGGAAGGAAAAAGTGTGGCAGAAAACGCTGCACAACGAGAAGAGGTGACCGGACCCTGAGGAAGATTGTGGAGAAGGACCGATTCCAGACCTTGGGGGACCTGCGGAAGCAGTGGACTGAGTCTGGAGTAGAAACATCCAGAGCCACCGTGTACAGGCGTGTGCAGGAAATGGGCTACAGGTGCCGCATTCCCCAGGTCAAGCCACTTTTGAACCAGAAACAGCGGCAGAAGCGCCTGACCTGGGCTACAGAGAAGCAGCACTGGACTGTTGCTCAGTGGTCCAAAGTACTTTTTTCGGATGAAAGCAAATTTTGCATGTCATTCGAAAATCAAGGTGCCAGAGTCTGGAGGAAGACTGGGGAGAGGGAAATGCCAAAATGCCTGAAGTCCAGTGTCAAGTACCCACAGTCAGTGATGGTCTGGGGTGCCATGTCAGCTGCTGGTGTTGGTCCACTGTGTTTTATCAAGGGCAGGGTCAATGCAGCTAGCTATCAGGAGATTTTGGAGCACTTCATGCTTCCATCTGCTGAAAAGCTTTATGGAGATGAAGATTTCATTTTTCAGCACGACCTGGCACCTGCTCACAGTGCCAAAACCACTGGTAAATGGTTTACTGACCATGGCATTAGTGTGCTCAATTGGCCTGCCAACTCTCCTGACCTGAACCCCATAGAGAATCTGTGGGATATTGTGAAGAGAAAGTTGAGAGACGCAAGACCCAACACTCTGGATGAGCTTAAGGCCGCTATCGAAGCATCCTGGGCCTCCATAACACCTCAGCAGTGCCACAGGCTGATTGCCTCCGTGCCACGCCGCATTGAAGCAATCATTTCTGCAAAAGCATTCCCGACCAAGTATTGAGTGCATAACTGAACATAATTATTTGAAGGTTGACTTTTTTTGTATTAAAAACACTTTTCTTTTATTGGTCGGATGAAATATGCTAATTTTTTGAGATAGGAATTTGGGGTTTTCATGAGCTGTATGCTAAAATCATCAATATTAAAACAATAAAAGGCTTGAACTACTTCAGTTGTGTGTAATGAATCTAAAATATATGAAAGTCTAATGTTTATCAGTACATTACAGAAAATAATGAACTTTATCACAATATGCTAATTTTTTGAGAAGGACCTGTAGATATTTTAAAATAACAGCATTTATTTGAAATGGAAAAACATTTGTAACATTATACATCATTATTCTCTGCTATCACTTTTGATTATTTTAATGCATCCATGATAATGAAAGTATTAAATTCCTTCAAAAATAAACCTTACTGACCCCAATTTTCTAAACAGTAGTGTACATAATTTACTTCTATATACACATGCCTAAACAGGTCTTACATTGATTTACACATTTTACAAGTTATATAAAAGTGGCTTTCTCACCTCTGTGTAAAATCTTTAGGCTCCAGAGGTACGTTAATCCTTTTACCACCTATAGACACACACAAACAGCCATACTTATTGAAAAACTCAGAAGAGACTCAAAAGGGTATGAGAGTTATGTCTGTAGGGGATAGAGTTGTAAATTATCTAAACAGTGGCATATCTTTGATTATTGTGAGAAAGTGTGAGGGAGAGGGTAATGAGGGTCGAAACCGGGAGCAATGACAATTCAGCACTAATAAAATGTTACAAAACACACACACACACACACACACACACACACACACTGGCCTGAGCTGTAACAGACTCTTGGACATGCTGAAAACTTTAAAATCCAAGCTGATCCACATTTATTTGATAACAGTTTCATGACTAGAAAAGGACTTACCGCAACAGCTATTCTGCCCAAGACATGCTCCGGGATTCTCCAGTAGACATCCAGAGAGCCACCTACATTAAAAACAAATCATTCAAATTAAATGTTACATATTGTGAGTGATGCTTTCTTGTGAAAATGTTGCCTCCTAGACACATGAGAAATGTCAAGACAGATGAGACTTACCATCCATAAACTCAGTACATATCGATATTCTGTTCTCCACAAAGAAAGCACTGTAGAACTTTATGATGTATGGAGAATCACACTGTAAACAACACAATCAGATATATCAAAACAGGTAAAATTTAATATGACCATAACACATTTTGCACTTTATCATAAATGTACACTACCACTGAAAAGTGTTGGCTCTGTAAGATTTTTTTGTTAAATGTTTTTCTTAAGGGAAAAGATGTGTTTAATAGTTTCATTAAGTATTTGACTGGTAGTTATTTATAGTAAGCCATGTAATGCTAATGCCGCAGTATTTTATTCAGAATGTGAAATTGGCAGATTATTCTGTGTGATTGGCTCATTGTTGCAAAGGGTGATTTGTAAAAAACAAAAGTCTATCCTGCAGCTGTTGTCAGAGCAGGTTACAGGAACAGGTGGACTGAACTACATAGGCATTGATCCCTGAATAATTCATGATACTTCTTTTATACTTATCACAGTCATACACCTCACATAGGCCTAAGCTGAAAGCTGAAACCACACACAGCTCTAAACAAATTTGGTTTTTACCTGGGAAGTGGCTCCAAACTTTACCAAGAACAAAACATTGAGAGTATTCAGGTGTTACTTTTCACAGACACTCTCAATGCTAACAAAGTGACACTTGAGTGCCAAAGCGAGGGCAAAATGCTTCAAGTTTAGTTCTTGAGAGGGAGGTAAGAAACCGATAGGACTACAGCATTGTAAGTCACCGTTCACACTGGGTGAGCACATTTTTGAAATTAGGTTACTGTTTTTATCCACTGGAAAAAGGAATTAAATGAATTATGTGTATGTATTATCATATAGATACAAATTTAGTACCAAATTCAGACCTTATAAAGGATCTCAAGCTCTGACATGATCTGCTTCTGCAGTTCCACCGTGATGTCGAGAGGAATAACCTGCAAAACAAGCAACAGCCCAGCATTTAAACAAACTCATGCTGACCTTTCTAAACTATCTGAGCACTTGAAATCACAAAAGAAATCCATTTTCACCCAAACAGAACTCTTGAGCAAAATTATGCATATGCAATGCTAGACACTTCACCCTACCCTTTTCAAACAATTTTACAACTTGCAAACATAAGCAGTCATTCAAGTATATTTTTCTGTTGGTACAACAATACTTCTATTTCAGCTCTCTTTTGAACTTGAGAGTGAATGCTCGGGAAACATGCTCAAAGAGTTTCTCTTCAGCCAGTACTGACGGGAAATTAAACAGCCTACCACAAAAAAAATTTAATTTTTAAACATTCAAACTTCTAAAGAGATATTTCAAGGCTGTATTTTCACTTAATAGCATAAAGTTCTAAACCAAAAACAGTTCTGTTTTTGTTTCAACCTAGGTGTTTGTTCTCTCTCGTCTCTACTTTTGTAATGAAGCAGCGACTAGCTAAAATGCTTCTTTAGTTAAGGTTAGATTATCAGCCTCCCACTGAAATAATTGATTACAGGTAAGGCAGTAAGGCAAGGCCACGCAGTTAAAGCTCAGCAGAGATCACTTACAGCCTTAGCCAAATAGATAGCCCTGCTCGAGCAGACCCAGGTAGAGCGCAGACGGAAAGATGAGCAGACACAGCAGAAGATACGAGCGGAGAGGAGGACAGATAGGAGATAAGACAGAAGAGAAGTGAGAGGATAAAAGTAAACTAAACAGATGTCAATGAGGACGATGGGAAGTGGAAAGAGAAAAAATGTAAAAGAGTGAAAGAAATGGCAGCTAAAACAGAGAAAGAACAGAGAAAGAAAGAGCCGCTCTTAAGTATGAGGGCCACGTATGAGGGTCTCAATCATGTTTAACTGTGGCAATGTGTGTAGGAGTGCTGGATTTGCTCTTTCGTGATCTTAAATTAGAAGAGCATTATTGACATCTCCAGCGGTTATTCATTACATCTTGCCACCTGCAACAAAGCCGCCTGAGTTCACGTCTTCTGCTCTGCAGGATCTTTGTCTATTTATAAAGCAAACCGGCTGTATGATTTTTTTACCCATTTGTTGAATGTGAGCTATAATATCATATTGGGTCTTTATGCATGTTTTCATGTTTTTTTTCTGTGAGCCAAATAGTTTTGACAATATGTAATCTACAAAATATGTATAAAAAAAAAAATAAAAAATCAATAAGTGTACTAAGGAAAACCAGCAAATTCCTTTCATTTAATCATTTAACTTAATGTTTGAGTAGTCGCTTTAAGTTCCAGAGCTTGAGCTTGTAAAGCATAGAACATACGCATTGTTCTTACCTTTACCGCTACAATTCTTTTCCCGAGCAAGTGGTAAGCTCTGTTCAAAAGGGAAAAATGTACAATTAAATGACAATGCAAATTTTCTTAGCAATACCTTACATTAAAAAAAAATGTACAAATAAATAAAAAAAAATATTATCAACAAATCAAAATGCATGTATACTACTCTTCAAAAACGTGGGTGCAGTGAGTTTTTTTTCAGCAAGGATATATTAAATTTCTAAAAAGTGAAAGCAGGACATTTACAATGTTACAAAAGATTTATATTTTAAATACATACTGTTTTCTGTTTGCTTTGAGTATATTCTACTCAACCGGAAAAAAGCATGGTTTTCATAAAAAATAAGCAGCACAAGCGTTTTCAATATTAAAAATGTGAACTATTTCTTGAGATATTTGAAGGATTTCTGAAGGATTATATGGCTGCTGAAAACAAAGCTTTGCCATAACAGGCATAAATTACATTTTAAAATATATTAAAATAAAAAAAACATTTATTTTAAATTGTAATACATTTTTTCACAACACAGCATTTATGAGCATAACAGACTTCATTCAATATCTTACTGACCTTAAACTATGTGACATAATATATACACTGCCGTTTAAAAGTTTGGGATCAGTAAGATTTTTAATGTTTCTCAAGTCTCTTATGCTCATCAAAGCTGCATTTAAATACTGAAAAAGAAATTAATAAATAACAGTTTTAAATAATAGGTTTCTATTTTAATATAATATAAAATATTATTTATTTCTGTGATGCAAAGCTGATTTTTCAGTATCATTACTTCAGTCTTTATTGTCATTCAACTTCTTCACTCTACTTCATTTGCTTTATATTGTTTTGAAACCTGTAATACTTTTTTCAGGATTCTTTGATGAAACAAAAATGTTTAAAAGAACAGCATTTATTTAAAATATAAATATTTTGTAACAATTTACACTACTGTTTAAAACTTTGGGGTCAGTAATTTTTGTACATTCTTTTTTTAAGAAATGATTACTTTTATTCACAAAGAATATGTTAAATTGATACAAAAGTGATAGTACAGACTTATATTGTTCGAAAAGATTGGTGTTCTTTTTAACGTTGTATTCATGAAAAAGATCCTAAATAAAGCATCACAGTTTGCAAAAAAATATGAAGCATCACAACTGTTTCCAACATTGACAATAAACCAATATATTAGAGATATGAAGGACCATGCAACACTAAAGACTGGAGTAAAATTCAGCTTTGCATCACAGGAATAAATCATATTTGAAGTAAATTAAAATAGAAAACCGGTATTTTAAATTGCAATAATATTTTACACTATTACTTTTTTTTCTGTACTTTTGATCAAATAAACGCAGCCTTGATGACCATACTCCAAAAAAAAAGTTGTTTTAACTTAAAAAAGTAAGTTCAGTCAACGTGAAATGTTAAGTTGTACTACATGACAACTTGGATATTTGAGTTGAGTAAACTTAAAATTCTAAGGCAGCACAAACACTTACTTTTTAAGTTGAAACAAAAAAACATGAAGAAACGTACTGATCGCAAACTTTTTAACGGCAATGTATGGGTGATATGTGACACATATGTTGCTTATTTGAAGCTAGATATTTTAGTATTTGTTACATATTTGTATCTGTAATTTTATTTTATGCATTTAAACATTGCTTAGGTGTCCAAACACTTTCTGTGGCCATTGTACACAGGAAAATAAAAAAAATTAAGGCCAGACATTCAATGACTGTCATTTAAGGATGGAAACTATGTCCAGGGTTTTGTTTAAGTCAGAGCAACCCGAGATGTACATCCATATGACTAGGTAAGACACTCGGGTGCTTTTTAAACATTTGTATTTATTTACAGATTATCAGCAGCTTAATTGCTACGAAAAAGAGCTCAGAGGAGGGGTGTCCTCATCCTAAGTGTCAAATGCAGGTGAGGTCAACCCTGAGTCAGTCACCTGCGAAACCTCAGCCATTCTGAGCTGTGGAGCGTTATCAGCTCCGTTCCCGTTTCAGCGTGAGCTCTCCCAGACAGGCTTCCTGTTACAGGTCGAATTAACGGCAAAGCCGCAATTATTTAATTATGATCCTTGCTCATTCCGAGCAGTGGATCTGGTTACTGCTGTAGGTGCTGAAGAGGGCTTGGGTTACAATAACCCACGACACGGTCCATTCCACCAGATAATATACTATAACAACAGACAGCTGCCAAACGAGGGTGGATTCAACAACACTGGCGCACAATACGTGTGTTTGTGTAAACGAGAAAGAAAATGACAAAACAAGAAAAAAAAACTGATTTGCTTATGATTCTCTGTGTGTAGGCTGCAGTAAACAAATTCGTAATGGTTCGTGTTTGAGACACTCTGTGTGATTTATGGGAAATAGATGGCTGATCTGGTTACAGCTCCAGACACCTCGTAACTCCGGCAAGCCTTTAATTAATGTCGCTCTAAGTGAAGCGACGGCTAACTTCCCTCATTTAGGACTGCGACACTCGATCCCATCTCACCTCAGTGTCCTCTGCAGGTACACTTTACACTTCGGAAGATTCTGAGCTATATAAGATACGGAAATGCTTGCTTTGCTTATTGATGACGAATGATTTAATCATGCACTGAAAATTAAAATCTCAAAAGGTTCAATTCAAGAAACACAATATGAATATCTGTTGGATAGTTGGGTATATCTCAGGGCTGACTATCAGAAGGTTGCTAGTTTCATTTTGTGCATATAGCAAGCCATAAGCAGTTATCATCGAGCCCTTAAGCAAAACATTTAACCCCAAGTCTCTCCATAGGGATTGCCTGTGTAATACGTACGCTATAAGTTGCTTCAGATAAAAGCATCTGCTAAATGACTACTTACTAATGCCAACTCAACCAATGATATTGTCTAAATAGTCGCTTCAGGACATTCTGAGCAGTAATGTATCCTACTAAGCCTATTTGGAAAGTTCATCTAAAGTCCTTGAACTCTGACCATGCTGAACAGTCATGCAGCGATGACTTCAGACTGACAGACGCCTGGTCAGGACGAGGTGACGTAGTGACGTGTGGTCCTGACCCCCGTAAATGTGTCCCTATTCTCTGTTTGTTATTTACACTCCAGAGCCCGAGGTAATGAAAGCTCTGTCATGCAGTATTCATGGAGCTCTCGAAGACAGCCATCCCATGCATGCGCGTTTGCAGACGAACACACACGCATGCAACCACACAAACAGGTTTCGATTACAGTGGCCAATGCGGACCAGACAGTTCTCTCCGTCTCTTTCTCTGTGCCATCTAACCTGAGATGACCAGATGATCACCTCACCTGAAAGAAAGCCACAAAGAGATGTGCACGAGAAGAAACAAAGCCTACAGCAACGGTTCTCACCCCGTGGGTCGTGACCCAAAAATGGGTCGCAGGTTAGTTCTAATAGGATCACAAAATGGCAAACAATTGCAAATAATCTACATACACTACCAGTCAATTTTTTTATGTTTTTAAACAAGTCTCTTCTGCTCACCAAGCCTGCAATTATTTGATCTAAAGCACAGCAACAACAGTGACATTTAGAAATATTTTTAATACATTTAAAATAACGGTCTTCTATTTAAATATATTTAAAAATGTCATTCATTATATTTCGAAATTATAAGAATAAAGTCAAGATTTATTAACAAATAATTTCTACTTTATTCTTGTAATTTCAATTTTATTCTCATAATTTCAACATGATTCTCGCAATATTATGACTTTACTTTTGTAAAGTCGACTTTATTCTCATAAATTTGACTTTCTTCTCGTAAATTTGACTTTATTATCATAAATTTGACTTTATTCTTTTAATTTCGACTTTACTCTCGTAATATTTCGACTTTATTCCCGTAATATTTCGACTTTATTCTCATAATATTTCAACTTTACTCTTGTAATCATAGTTTTTTTTAGCACTAAATGTTGTCGTAATTTTAAACCGGTTGAATACATTTTTTTTTTTTTCAGGATTCTTTGATGAATAGAAAGATCTAAAGATCAGCATTTATCTGATAAAAAAAGCTTTTATAACATTATACACTATACCATTCAAAAGCCTGGAGTCAGAATAATTTTAATATTTTAATAAGCAAGGATGCTTTAAATTGATCAAAAGCAATGATGTTACAAAAATGTTATGTTACAAAAGATTTCAATTTCACATAAATGCTGTTCTTCTGAACCTTCTATTCATCAAAGAAACCTGAAAAAAATTCTACTCAGTTGTTTTCAACATAATAATAATAAATGTTAATTGAGCAGCAAATTGGAATATTAAAATGATTTCTGAAGGATCATGTGACTGGAGTAATGATGCTAAAAATTCAGCTTTGAAATCACAGGAATAAATTTCATATATTCAAATAGAAAACAGTTATTTCAAATAGTTAAAATATTATAAAATTGTACCATTTCTGCTGTACTTTGGATCAAACAAATGCAGACTTTGTGAGTAGAAGAGGCTTTTTTTATTTAAAATCTTTCTGTTCAAAACCTTTTGACTGGTAGTGTATCTATATACAGACAAAGCCTTGAACAAAACTATATATGACCAGGACTACTTTATATTATGGGTTCACATGATTCGTGCTGATCCCAATGCTTTTTCAGCATTGAGTTATTGGTTGCCGAGAGGATAAAACCAATTCATGAGGAATTTAGAAAGTGACATTTGTCTACATCAATCATTCTGTATATTCTTGTACCTATGCATACATTTGTTCAGAATTTTAGTGTATGAATTTAAGAATGTTTTTGTTTACTTCATCATTTCTCGCATATGTGAGCAAGAAACATGCTTATAAACACAGCAACACAACATCAAGGGGTGCAGGTTAGGTGAAAGCCTTACAGGAAAAAAACATATTTATTTATTCCTAAGAAAAGCAATTTAAGCAAATACCCTTGGCGCCATCCTGTATGCAGTCTCACGGTCACAAAGGTGTGCGTTTTGCATAAAGGAAAGTGCGTGTATGTGAGCGAGCACAGTAGAGGTGATTGAGGACAGCTGTGGAGATGGATGGGAGTCTGGCCTAAATTTCCCTACGAGCAACATCAGAGATTACATTACATTACATTTCACCTGCCGCTACCTGTACTGCACTGCAGCTGTCAGTCTGAGCAGGAAACACAATAACAGTGAATGTTACCCTACTTTAAAGATCATGAATATGTAGTGAACAAAATATGCACAAAAAATAAAAACAAACATTCCTGGTTTTGGCTTTTAGTGCTTGTTCCATACAGACAGAACAGCTGTATTTCTGGTAAAACAGTTTAAAGAGGAAAAACACAGGGAAAAAGGTTTGAATTAAGAGATGAATGCAAAATTCAGCAGTTTCTTTTGTTTGAGGGCGAAAATAATTCTAGGCAAACACATTTAGTGCTGAGCTCGCCAGACTGCATTCTTGTCTGGGTTGCAGTATTGGCTTTTTTAAAATGGTTGAACAATTTCCAACAACCTAGAGGTGCTCCTCCAGTAAGAGAAGCATATGATGAGGGTCTTTATTATCCACAAAAGCACACAGAGCCTTGTCAACAGTCACTTGGTTCAAGAAATTAATGAAATGATTTGTGCGTGCAAGACGCTGACCTTGCCCTGGCATGCAACTGTATAGGCTGTGGTATATAGCTTTGGCACAGAAAGGAGCTACAGAAGGACCAAAAAGAGTCACTTCAACTTCACTATCAGCGCAGTCCTTAACTCGCATGTCTCGAGACATTTAATAAATCATAATATTGAGGGGTGGTTGAAGGATGTCTGAAACCATGAGCACATGTGAGACCACTGTAAAATTAATCAGAACATGAGATTGAACTTAAGGGTAAAGAAGGCCTTTGAAGAGGTTGACCACAATCGGTCTAATTAAATCTCAAGGTAAAAACCACGAGAGCAACACTCACTTGTAAACTGTTCCGCCATTTCCATGGCCAAGCTGCTCCTGGTACTGGAGGTCATGTTCATTAATCTAAACAAACAAAGGAAAAACAGAGAAAGACTCTGCAGTTATCCAAAGAGAACAGAATCTAAATAATCTAAAGAGGTGGGGCGGGGGTGAATTGTATATTTCTGTACATTTCTTTGATGAGGTATGTGTATGCATGCATTCACAGACTTGTCTCTACGAAATTGCCACTACAGCAGTTTTCTATTTTTTCCTTATGCTTGATAAATGTGTAAAATGGTAAAATAAACTGAAGTGAGCTGATGAATTGAGACACGACAACAGAGGAAGACAGAAAAAAGAAAGCGAGGAAGAAAACAAAAGAAACACCATAATTGTAACAGCAACACCAAATGGGAAAAAACTACTGAGGTCCTACAAAAGCTACAATTCCTGTGTAAGGTCAATTGTGGACAAAAACAAGGATTAATACAATTTACAATTTATAAATGTCTGTTTTATAAAAGGACAACAGCAGCAAGGACAGTAATGGCAATTTTAAAAACAATTTGTTGCCCTGTGCTGTCTTGTTTGACTTTGTATTTTATTACTGTTTTGACAGCTTTTATCAGACCATTCTGACACCAAGAGGCCAGGGGGACCAGTACGTTTTGACATTCAGTCAGTTTTATGCACATCGAATGCCCTCCAACTTTATTTTAACCTCTTGATTTGAATAGAAAGGCAAAATACATGCTGTAGGATATTAAAGGTCAGTCTACCCAAAAATGAAAATCCTGTCATTAATTACTCACCCATGTCATTCCAAAACCATAAGACCTTTGTTCACTATAGTTCATTATACACAAATGAAGCATAGACAGCAACATAACTACCATGTTTAGGGCCCATAAAGGTAGTAAGGACATTGATAAAATAGTCCATGTGACATCAGTAGTTCAACCTTAATTTTATCAGGTTTCAAAAATACTTTTTGTGCACAAAGAAAACAAAAATAACGATGCAGGAGCTGGCATTTTGATGTAGAACATCCACCTCTCTTCGTTTTTTTCGTATATTCTGGTTCAAATAAGTAAGGCTTGGCAGAAGATTGCAAGTCATCCTCTGTCGAAATCTTCAGACATGTTTATAAAGACCACATGCGTGTGCCATAGTGCTCTCATGAACGTGTGGCGGAGACTGGAGCGGAGGAGAAATTGTTGAATAAAGTCGTTATTTTATTTTTTTTGCACACTAAATTTTCACATTGCTTCATAGCATTATGGTTGAACCACTGATGTCACATGGACTACTTAATGTCCCTTTAACTTACGACCTTTCTGGGCTATAAAATGTGTCAGTCGTGTTGCTGTCTACGCAGGGTCAGAAAGCTCTCGGGTTTCATCAAAAATACCTTAATTTGTGTTGGGAAGATGAATTAAGGTCTTACGGGTTTGGAACGACATGAGGGTGAGTAATTAATGAAAGAATTTACATTTTTAGGTGAATCTCTTTAACCCTCAGACCTTCAAGTAAGACTAAATGTCAGTGGCCAGTTGCAACAAACCCTTGAAAATGGTTTAACCACTAAAGATTGTCACTTAAGTGGTCTGTAACCATAAATATATATATCTGTAGATGCATCATTAGTGACTGTTTCTATGGGATGTTATACGTAAGCCATCTGCTATATTGTAATGTTCAACTTGACGTCATTTACCATAGTAATGAACTGAATATTTGAAGATGCCACAGACCTGCACAGCCGTTGGTCTGCAAACCTATAGTATGGTGAATGACGTGAAGTTGACCATTCCAAGATAGCGGACGCATCCATGTGCTTGGAGCGGTCGAATGGGGCTATATGTATCTATGTCTGCAAAAACCAGAAGCAGATTCCATGGGGACAGAGTATCTCTGAGGCTGACGAAGCAGAAAAACGTTGTGAAGATCACTCTAGTAATCTTCTGCCCTGACCGGTAAATGCAGCTGCTAATTCCAGCCATAGAGAACTATTTTCAGATACAGCTTTGAACGGATACATCCAGGTAACAAATTAACTCCAACTTGAACAGAGTTCAGAACAACTGTTTTCAGTCAGACCTTTTTTAATAATATTTAACATTTTATATATAAATATTTATATAAATGCATTATAACAATTTTGTAATAATAATAAAAATTGAAAATAATAATAATAATAATAATAATAATAATAATAATAACAATAATAATAATGCTATCATCGTTACAGCAGCATTTTTCATTAATGTATTATTATTTAGGGCTGGGTAAAAAAAAATATTGATTTCTCCATTTTTTCCCCCTCTCGATTTCTCAAATTTTAATTGCTTCTTATTTTTACAAAACAATTTTGATTCCGTAATCCCAAGAATCGATTAGTCTAGTCTGTTTACAGTAAATGAATGTTACTTTGTAGTGTGCCTCCCATCCAATAGATCGAAATAAGCATTGTGCTTTGTTACTTTTAATTTGAAACAAAGTCTCAGATTTCAAATTATATCTATTTTATTACAAAATTCAAACAATAAATACAGTTTTGCCACTGTTTAATGTGAAGTGACAGATCACCGTAGCGCGTCAGTTCAAGAGAAGCACGTGAACTTAATCTGATCATCTCTTCTGCTTTAATACCAGTTTCAGCATGAAATAAACATGAATGAACATTGGAAGGTATTTTAAAAGAAAGTACAACTGAAATCTCATATATTCGCTATATCAGGGTTTCAAATGCACAAAGAAATCAATATAACAGCATGTAAACAATGCCACATAACGTCACATTTACCTCAAAAAACATATTTGATGACCATAAACTCTGTTCATTAATGCTTAATATATGTTTGAATAAAGCTGCCAAGTTTTTATGATAGCCACTATTTCAATGTTTATATATTTTTTAAACTAACTGGAGTAGAAATATAGTTATTTAATTGTAACTTCATTATTATAAAAACTTAAGTGTAATTTAAGCATTTGTATACAAATCAGTTAATTTTAACCTTCTATATTCTAAAAATTCAGTACCAACTGACTCTCATGTATACTTTACAGCATTAGTCGAAAGATTTTTTCCCCCTGAGTAAATTTGGTATGTACTGTACCTGATATATATCCAAAATAATCAATATTGAATCAAATCAAATTACACGCTTGTGATTCAGAATCGAATCAATTTGTGAAATTTGTGTGAAAACCCAGCCCTATTACTATTAATTTTATATATCAAAAACTGTAAGCCTTAACAAGTGCGTTTTAACTTCTGCATGTAATTGTAAGAGAAGTGATTCCCCTTGAGAACTGGAATGCTCTGCTGATAGACCACACCCTGACTACAGGGGCCCCATGCAGGACATTGATTAGGTTAAAGTGTGTGTGTTTGAATTCACAAGGAAGGATGCTAGTGCTCCATTAACTGCGCATGTTACAGGTGTCACAGGGGATGTGACTGTCTTAATTGTCTATCTGACACACTTTAGTTGACAGACTGGCCTGCTGGGGGCCTGTGGAGGGAGGAGAAAAGGTGACAGGGAAATGGGGAGGGGTGGGCAGAAGGACACACAGATACAGCTCTGATCGCTCAAGATAAAGATCTCAAGCATACCACAGAGAAAGGGTCAGTAAACAGCCCGTTAGGAGCAATCAATAGATGCTTTCGCACATTCACACACAGGCCACGGTGACAAATTAAATGGGATAAGTGATATCAAGCATCACCGGTTGAGTGGTAACAGCATCACTAACAAGATAACCAGATTCGATTGAATTGGGAATACTGCGCAGTATGGGTGTGTATCAAAATGTATGTAGAAGTAAAAGTGTGTGTGTTGTGAAGGAAGGGCTACTATACCTGTCCATTCGTCAAAATCTTCTTTAGCTCAGCTGAAGATTTCTTTAAACTGCTGAAGTGAAAAGACACAGTATGACATTTTGTAAAGATGACTCGATAATGCTTTGCAAAAATCTGACATGATGAGTAAATTGTTTAGACAGAGCAGTTAGTTCATGTTAGAAATGTAAGATGAGACTCATTTGTCTCGTAATATGATCTGCAGCACTTCACATCCCTACAGAAAAACACACACTGGCCTTCAGAACGCAGGTCTTTGTTCTGTGCCAGGGGGTTTCATTCTCTAAGACAGAATCCAATTAATATTGAAAAAATGTTTCTGCTGTATGTTTAGGGTATGAAGACTGCAAACTCCTGTTAGCGTTTGTCTTTCTCTTGTAAAGAGAATGACATTATTGAGACCCTTATAACGAAATGAATCAATTTCCCCTTTAACTCAGCTTCAGTTATGTTTTCAAAGCCAAAGTGCAAATGTTCACAACAAGGCCCTATTGAAAAGCTGATTTTTTTTACATGATCCATCAGAAATCATTCTAATATGCTGCTTTGATCGTCAAGAAACATTTATTTTTTACTATAAATGTTAAAATGCATTATTACTAAGCAGTGGAATCTGATATTAGTAGCATAGTTCATAACTGTAAGCTGGTGACCGTTTAATAGCTTCAAACACAGCTGATCCAAACAGAATTGTCAGTCAACTATTGATTTCATAAAGGTATTACTACTGAATCATTAATGTAGTTGCTTTACTGTAAACACTGTAAATGTATCTGTATTTATAAACAAATCCGGGTAGTAAGATTTTTCTCTCAATGAGGGCAGGGATGATCTGGGATCACTCACCTATCATTGGACCGGGAATCAGCTGCAGAGGAGCCCCTGCCACTCGAGGATTCGGGCCGTGTGTTCACCTGCGGGCAAACAAAGACAATCAGAGCCCTGTGCTAATTAACCTGTGATTCAACAGCAAACTGCCTGGTTTGGCCGCAAGGTTAATTGGCTTTCGTGGGGGAGACGGAGAGAAATAAAGAGAGAGGCTTGAGGAAAGGGGTCACTTCATCTATCAGGCAAAATTAAATATAACTCTGGGAACATCTCTGGGTTAAAAAAAAAAATGAATCAACATCATGTCCTTTATTTGTCATTAAAGAGGATTCATGAAGCTGCTTATTGTCAGAGGCACGCTAACAGATCACAGTGGGAGAATGAAGGAAAAAGCTCAAAGAGAGTCTCTATATAAATAAGTAGATTAATTGAGGTCTGTAGGTCGTATAGTGTAGTGCAGCAAAGCAGTGATTCTCTTCTTAATTAGTGTCTATGAAGACCTCATTTAGATAGGTTTATCAGGGTTTTTTATCCTCTTCAAGCCAATTAATCCAGAATTAACAAAAACAAGTACAAAACAAGAATAAGATGGTCTGTATCTTACTATTTAGAACAGCAGAAACTACACCACCCTAAGCTTGGGGTTAAGTAAGATTTTTGTTAAATAAATTAACAAATTAATATTCAGCAAGGATGCATTAATTAATCAAAAGACATTTCCAAGGTTGCAAAACGTTTCAAATGAATGCTGTTCTTTTGTTTTAACCAAAGAGCTTTCTATTAATCAAAGTATTATGCAAAATTATGCAGCATATATGTTTTCAATATTACAATAATTTCTAAAGGATCATGACTGCTGAAAATTCATCTTTTCCATCACAGGAGTAAATTTTAAACCGTATAAAATACAAAACAGTCGTTTTAAATTGCAATAATAGTTCATAATGTTGCTGCTTTTACTGTATATTATTAATCAAAATGCCATGTTGAGCATAAGAGACTTCTTTCAAAAACATGGGGAAAAAACATCACCGACCACAAACTTAAATTACAATAATAGTTCATAATATTGCTGCTTTACTGTATTTAAAAAAAAAAAAAATGCTATGTTACGCATAAGAGACTTCTTTAAAAACATGGGAAGAAATTGCACTGACCCCACAATAGTAGTTCATAATATTGCTGCTTTTACTGTATTTTTAATCAAAAATACCATGTTGAATAAAAGAGACTTCTTAAAAAAAAACATTGCACCAACCCAAACACTTAAATTACAATAATAGTTCATAATATGTTAAGCATAGGACACTTCTTTTAAAAACATGGGGAAATAAAAAATATACATATATACGAACCAACCCCAAACTTAAATTACAATATCAGTTCATAATATTATTGTTTTACTGTAAAAAAAAAAAAAAAAACGGAAAGAATATACCGTAAAAAAATACTGTAAAAAAACGGAAAGGAAAAAAAAAAATGCACCGACCCCAAACTTAAATTATAAAAAATAGTTCATAATATTGCTGCTTTTACTGTATTTTTAATTAAAAATGCCATGTTGAGCATAAGAGACTTATTTTAAAAACATGAGGAGAAAAAACTAATTGCACTGACCCCACAATAGTAGTTCATAATATTGCTGCTTTTACTGTATTTTTAATCAAAAATACCATGTTGAATACAAGAGACTTCTTTAAAAAAACATAGGGAAAAAAATTGCACCAACCCAAAAACTTAAATTACAATAATAGTTCATAATATTGCTGCTTTTACTGTATTTTTAATGAAAAATGCCATGTTGGGCATAAGAGACTTCTTTCAAAAAACAATGGTGAAATTAAAAAAAAAAAAAAATGCCCTGACCCCAAACTTAAATTACAATAACAGTTCATAATATTACTGTTTTACTGTATTTTAAATAAAGACTTGTTTTAAAAACACAGGGAAAAAAATTCACAGACCCCAAACTTAAATTATAATAATGGTTCATAATATTGCAGCCTTTACTGTATGTTTAATCAAAAATGCCATGTTGAGCATAAGAGACTTGTTTTTAAAAACACGGGAAGAAAAAAAATTACTCAGACCCCACAATAGTAGTTCATAATATTGCTGCTTTTACTGTATTTTTAATCAAAAATACCATACATAGGGAAAAAAATTGCACCAACCCAAAAACTTAAATTACAATAATAGTTCATAATATTGCTGCTTTACTGTATTTAAAAAAAAAAAAATGCTATGTTACGCATAAGAGACTTCTTTAAAAACATGGGAAGAAATTGCACTGACCCCACAATAGTAGTTCATAATATTGCTGCTTTTACTGTATTTTTAATCAAAAATACCATGTTGAATAAAAGAGACTTCTTAAAAAAAAAACATTGCACCAACCCAAACACTTAAATTACAATAATAGTTCATAATATGTTAAGCATAGGACACTTCTTTTAAAAACATGGGGAAATAAAAAATATACATATATACGAACCAACCCCAAACTTTAATTACAATATCAGTTCATAATATTATTGTTTTAAAAAGGAAAAGGAAAGGAAAGAATACTGTAAAAAAATACTGTAAAAAAACGGAAAGAAAAAAAAAATGCACCAACCCCAAACTTAAATTATAAAAAATAGTTCATAATATTGCTGCTTTTACTGTATTTTTAATTAAAAATGCCATGTTGAGCATAAGAGACTTATTTTAAAAACATGAGGAGAAAAAACTAATTGCACTGACCCCACAATAGTAGTTCATAATATTGCTGCTTTTACTGTATTTTTAATCAAAAATACCATGTTGAATACAAGAGACTTCTTTAAAAAAACATAGGGAAAAAAATTGCACCAACCCAAAAACTTAAATTACAATAATAGTTCATAATATTGCTGCTTTTACTGTATTTTTAATGAAAAACGCCATGTTGGGCATAAGAGACTTCTTTCAAAAAACAATGGTGAAATTAAAAAAAAAAAAAAAAAATGCCCTGACCCCAAACTTAAATTACAATAACAGTTCATAATATTACTGTTTTACTGTATTTTAAATAAAGACTTGTTTTAAAACACAGGAAAAAAAATTCACAGACCCCAAACTTAAATTATAATAATAGTTCATAATATTGCAGCCTTTACTGTATGTTTAATCAAAAATGCCATGTTAAGCATAAGAGACTTCTTTCAAAAAACATGGGGGAAAAATTTCACTGACCCCAAACTTAAATTACAATAATAGTTCATAATATTACTGTTTTACTGTATTTTAAATAAAAAAAGCCATGTTGAGCATAAGAGACTTCTTTCAAAAAACATGGGGGAAAAATTTCACTGACCCCAAACTTAAATTACAATAATAGTTCATAATATTACTGTTTTACTGTATTTTAAATAAAAAAAGCCATGTTGAGCAAAAGAGACTTGTTTTTAAAAACACGGGAAGAAAAAAAATTGCTCCGACCCCAAACTTAAATTACAATAACAGTTCATAATATTGCTGCTTTAACTGTATTTTTAATAAAAAATGCCTTGCTGAGCACAAGAGACTTCTTTCAAAAACATGGGAGAAAAAAAACACACACCCCGACTCCAAACTTTTGAATCCTCAAGCAAGCTTAAATATGTCTATAATATGTTTTTTAACATAGCAGAATTTTGTATAACGTTATCTAATTGAGTGACACAGAAATCAGAACACATCATTCTTATTTTAGCAGATGAAATGAAAAGCACTGAGGGGGTAGAAAATGAGGGACATATAGACAGTGAGTCTTGACTTCAATTGACATTTCAATAAGTGGTACACAGCATAACCAATCCATGCCCAACTCTGCTGAAACAATCATTAAGACACATACCTTCAGGCCGTGTATGTTGCGGATCCCTGGGGTCTTACCGGCTGAAAAGAAAATTGACTAGATTGTAGATCACGGAAGAACAGAGAAAAAGAACATGAGCAGAATATATTAAATGTTTTAAATGACAGAATCTATCTGCATCATTGCAAAACAGACATACTGAGATGCAGCTTAGAGAGCTTTTAACTATCATAAAGATTATTGCATGTGATCACATATGTATTCAGAAGGAAATTGCTTTAGTACACCAAACTATATTTATTTCTCTCACAGAAGGGGGATTTTGCTATCAGAAAATGCTCATGCACAAACACATGTGAGCAGGTCATTGCTGAGCATGGGATTTTAAACTGTGATCTAGGCTCTAGGTGGGCCTCGGGCACATTTACTGTTGCAGTGTTGAACTGTAATTTGGACCAGCACACTAACACACACTATACACACCTCGCGGAAATATCTGTAAAGG
Organism: Garra rufa; assembly: GCF_049309525.1. NCBI lineage: Eukaryota > Metazoa > Chordata > Actinopteri > Cypriniformes > Cyprinidae > Garra > Garra rufa. The sequence goes on along the minus strand of NC_133363.1, from coordinate 40,344,604 downwards.
CTCAGGTAACAGTCCATTGATGCGTTGCTCCATCACTGTGTTGCAATACTGCAGAGAATAAAGTGGGAGGGAAAAAAACTCTTGAAAACAGCCCGCTTCATTTTTTCAGTATATTACACACAGAATCAATATTATGCTCGATGAAGGTCTTTCAGAAAAAAGTCCCATAGAGTACATTGAAGCAATCTGATGTCAAAAAAAAAAAACATTCTCATTCTCTCAGAGTCACTTGCATGTTGGGAGGAAAAGAAACGATGCTAAATGAATCAGGCACCCTGCTCAGGTAATCTTTTTGAAACACCAGTCACCCTCTGTATCAATTCATCCATTGTAATGGCTGCCAGGCGCAGACCAATCACTGAGTTTTCTCATTTCAGCCTGACGTAAAAGCAATCTGCCAGTAACGGCTGCCTATTAATTAATTACACTGCATAATAGGCTGAAATGGAGTCTGGCATTTATAGTCCTTATATTATATGATATTATTAATGTCATAGCAAGCTATTTGTGTAATTATTTTTTTTATCTTTAATTAATCCTATAATACTTTATTTAATTATGCCAGTAATAAAGAAATCGTAAAAACTTAGTGTAATGACACTGTACATTTACTTACATGAGACATGATGTTATGTGATTATTTATATTATATATGCATATAAACTACCAGTCAAAAGTTTTTGAACAGTAAGATTTTTAATGTTTCTCAAAGAAGTCTCTTCTGCATTTATTTGATCCAAAGTACAGCAAAAACAGTAACATTTTGAAATAATTTTACTATTTAAAATAACTGTTTTCTACATGAATATATTTTAAGATTTTTTTGTAATTTATTCCTGTGATTTCAAAGCTGAATTTTTAACATCATTACTCCAGTCACATGATCCTTTAGAAATCATTATTATTATTATTATTATTATTATTATTATTATTATTATTATCATTATTATTATTATTATTATTATTATTTTAAGTAGAATTTTATTTGAAATAGAAACAGCCATAGAACAGCATTAATCTGAAACAGAAATCTTTAGTAACATTATAAATGCCATTATCATCACTTTTGATCAATTTAAAGCATCCTTGCTAAATAAAAGTATTTTTTTTCTATCATTTATTATTTACTCAACTGTTTTAAATACTGATAATAATAAAAATAATAACAATAATAATAAATGTTTCTTGAATGTTTCATGTGACACTGAAGACTGGAGTAATGATGCTGAAAATTAAGCTTTGATCATTAGAATAAAATTACATTTTAAAATTTAAAAAAGTTATTTTAAATATTAAAAAATATTTCAAAATGTTACTATTTTTGCTTTACTGGCTTAGTGAGCAGAAGAGACTTCTTTAAAAAACAAAAAAACTTACTGTTCAAAAACTTTTGACTGGTAGTGTACATACAAATTTTCACATATTTTATTTATTATTTTATATATTATTGTATAAATAATTCATAATAATAATAATTCAATTTCTTCAGTTGATCTTACAGTTGATATGTCATCTACCACTTTTTCTGATTGTATTTCAAAAGAACTCTGCTCCGTTTCGAACACGCGTACAGATTTTTGTCTCCTGCCAAAAGAACATTCAATTGATGTTTCGGTTAACAGAACCATCTGGTCGTTCGTCCTCCTCTCTCAGTCCAGCACGAGACCTTTGTGTCCAAACACAGAGCCCCCATCACACACAATAAAGCCATTAAAAACCACAGATCCAGATGGACAAGAGAGGAGGGGAGAGTGTCAGTGTTTGAAAGAAAGACAGAGACAGAAAGAAACAGAGACAAAGGCAGAACAAGACAAAGGTCAAAAGCAAGCCTAACCGATGGGGCCGGCGGTACAGTGCCGTCCCTCCGCCGCGTGCGAATGCGTGATGAATACGGCGGGGCGCGCGCGAGGACATGCAGAGGAAGCAGTGTTAGAGCAGCTGTTATTAAATACCCTATTTATCACTGTCACCTCTCTGCACTGCCTGCAGGCGCTGAAACCATGTAGCTCCACCAAAACACACACCTTTAATTTTCCACTCGGTTGCTTTATCGATTAGGCCCGCAATTACCTAACTAATCTGTAACAGTGTATTAAAAGAAACCTCCCTTTGTTGGACAATAACTAAAGGCAGTTTGATCACAGGAAGGCAGCTTGAGAGCTGGAGGGAACAGAGGAGTCGGACCTCCGCTCTGTTGGACCCCGATCATTAACACACCCTGAGTAAAGCGCTCCGTAATTAGCCGGCCCAGCCTGGGAGATCAGTGCCTGTGAGTGTGTGAGTGTGTGTGTATGTGTGTGTTAGCGAGGCTACGTCTGACATGGGTCAGTCTTTAACTTTGAACTAACATCCTGGAAAGGCTGACGGTAAGAAGCAGCACACCAGGGACCCAGAACATCTCAGAGACCTCAGACTGATGATTGCTGCTGGATTAAAAAAAACATGCAGTGAAGACAGTTTGAAGGTCGGATTTCACCAGAGAGCTCGGCGAATTAGCTTACGCACCTGTAAAGCAAGAAGTCATCTCTTAATTCCTATTAAGTCTACATAACAGTAGAGCCCTTCACATGGAATTAATTGAAGCAAATTTATAAAGGTCCCCACAGAGACCCCAAGAGCCACCCAGGCAAAGGGCACATGCTTGAAATATGACCACAATGATCGGTTAAATGTAGGCGCAAGCTTCTGCACATGTTACGCGCATATTAAATTCCCCCCTTCTCAGCAGCTTGCGCTCGCCCCAGAGGAGCAAACGGCATCATGGGAGGAAAAACTCATTTTCAGAAAAAGTGGACTCGGTTGTGCTGTTAACCAAAATGCGACGGGGAGGCAATCTGCAACGCGCGGTAATATTCACTGTCAGAGTAATATGGCCTCAAAGAATTCTTTGGTGATGTGCGAAAATCTCTCTGTACATAAGCATTAATGCAGATTGTTGCGATAACAAATGAGAACACTCGTACGCATTCCCACAAATATCTCCAATGTCAGAATGTGCGTTTCAGAACCAGCCACACGGCAACCGCAGAATTAATCAAGGCAGGAAAAAAAAGTTGAATTACACTCAGGCAGTGCAGGACACCCGCGAGACATCATTGTCAGTGTGTCACCTTCTGGCCTAATCTGGCTAATGACTGCGATGGCCTTGAGAGGTACAACTTTGATAAAGCGTCTAAAAATAAATAAATATCAAATCTAAGTGATTTCTTTTCCTGCAGAAGCGGTGGTTTCGAAGCCCATGGCTACTCGAGAGTCATTGAGAGCTGATGGGGGGTAAAAGACAACACCAGCTGAAAGTGGATTTTGAAAAATTCCTCTACCCAGGAGGCCTGTGCTTCTAATGAGGCGAAACTTTAAGTATTGAATAATAAATAATAAAAGTTGATAGTTCATTTAACTTCCACTGTACTTCGCAGGGGGAAAAACTATTACGAGTCATTACGCTTGGTGTCCACAATGTGAGCAGTAAGTATTGAAAGTACTTTTAGGGCGGTCTCAAAAGAAGCAACAAACAGAAATCTCAGAGAGATAAAGAAGAGTTGGCAACAACATTTCTGGACTTGAGAAGACAGACTGTTTAAAGGAAAAGTTCACTTCCAGAACAAACATTTACAGATAATTTTCACCTCCTACTTCAGTCATAAAGACATTATGTTTTTTGAGGAAAACATTTTAGGATTTCTCTCTATATAGTGGACTTCTATGGTGCCCACGAGTTTGAACTTCCAAAATGCAGTTTAGATGCAGCTTAAAAAGGGCTCAAAACAATCCCAATCGAGGGAGAAGGCTCTCATCTAGCGAAACGACAATTTATATACTTTTTAACCTTAAATCCTCATCTAGTCTAGCTCTGTGATATGAATGGGTTCTCCGGTTCAATTCAGTTAGGGTAGGTTGAAAAACTCATTTAATTTTCTCCTCCAACTTCAAAATCATCCTACATCGCTCCAGAAGTACCGAACCAGTGTTTACAAAGTGAACACGCAAAAAAGGTCAAACGTCCTTTACAAAAAAAGGTAAAACTGCAATGTAGGATGATGCGATGTAGCATTTGAGGTTAAAAAGTAAATAAATTGTCTTTTTTTTTTTTTAGAAAATAACCATTTTGTTAGATAAGACCTGTCTTCTTTGCTGGGATCATTTAGAGTCCTTTAAAGATGCACTTAAACTGTGTTCTTGAAGTTTAAACTCAGGGACACCACTGAAGTCCACTATATTGAGGACATTTCCCTTAATTTCTTTACGACTGAAAAAAGCAAGACATGAACATCTTGGATGATAAGGGGGTGAGTAAATTATCTGTAAATTTTTTATCTGAAAGTGAACTAATCCTTTAAAGTTGAATTTAAACTGCATTTTGGAAGTTCAAACTCAGGGGCACCATATAAGTCCACAATACTGAGAACAATCCTGAAATGTTTTCCTCAAGAAACAATTTCTTTACGACTGAGGAAAGAAAGACATGAACATCTTGGATGATAAGGGGGAGTAAATTATCTGTAAATTTTTGTTCTGGAAGTGAACTTCCCCTTTAAATAGGGAATCAGGCAAAAGTTTACAATAGCATGAGTTTTCAATTTGTGTCTGGTCACAGGGGGAGGCCACCACCTGAGTCAACACAAAAAAAATAATGAATAATAAAAAATACACTGGATTTTAATATTACAGTTTTCCCTTTGCTAATCTTGCTTGGTTAACACCTGTATAATTTAAAACAGGGAGTGCGAGCCAGAGATGCACGTTGCCATGGAAACATCAAGAGGTGCAGCCAGAAAAAGGAAAATAGATGAAGAAATTGCAGAGAAAAAAGAAAATATGTAGCTACTTGTCATCCTTGCCAATCAGCAAAGTAATGAGAACACTTTCCCCAAGGGTGAATAGATCTGGAATAATAGATTTGTAATAGCTTTTCCCTTCCAACAAAAACACTTTCAGCATTCAGAAGTCTAATACAACAGACTGTAATAGAGTGCAACAGTGACCACCCACTTTTCAGCAGCCTTGGTTCCGGAAGTATTTTTCTTTGTTCATTTTCTTCATAAGCATTTCATTACAGCACTTTTATTGAAGAGTCTCGTAAACCAACCAGTATATCGGTATTAGCGATTACCGTTGTGTTTTTAAAAGTGAAATACTGTTATTGTGTTAATACTATACATACACTACCAGTCAAAAGTTTTTGAACAGTAAGATTTTTAATGTTTTTAAAGACGTCTCTTCTGCTCACCAAGCCTGTATTTTATTTGATCCAAAGTACAGCAAAAACAGTAAAATCTTGAAATATTTTTACTATTTAAAATAACCGTTTTCTATTTGAATGCATTTTAAAATATAATTTATTTCTGTAATTTCAAAGCTGAATTTTTAGCATTATTACTCCAGTCGCATGATCTGTCAGAAATCATTCTAATATTCTAATTTCTTGCTCAAAAAAATACTTATTATTATTATGCCAAAACACAGCTGAGTAGAATTGTTTCAGGTTTCTTTGATCAGTAGAAAGTTCAGAATAACTGAAAAAACTTTTGTAACATCAATTTAAAGCATCCTTCCTAAATAAAATAATAAAAAGTGTTTCAGTGTAAATAACCATATTAGAATGATTCTGATGGATCATGTGACACTGAAGACCAATGATGCTGAAAACTGAGCTTTGATCACGGGAATACATTACACTATACTTTAAACTATATACAAATAGAAAACAGTTATTTTAAATAGTACAAATATTTCACATTTTTACTGTTTTTGCTGTAATTTGAATCGCATAAATGCAGGCTCAGTGAGCAGAAGAGACTTCTTTTAAAAAACATAAAAAAAACTGTTCAAAAACCTTTGACTGGTAGTGTATAAGTACTTTAAAAGTGCAGCAAGACAGACTTATCATTTGCAAAGTTTTGTTTCCATGGTACAAGTGACTTCTCTGATTCATGGAGTTGTCTACATTTCTTTTCTCAGTTCTATAATTTAAGAAATAATGCAGAATTCGCACTGTTTAACAGCTATTTCAAAGGACTCAGCTGTGTTTATACATCAGGCATACTCACATATGACAGCATGGCTTTGAGCTCCTCATCACTGCGAACTGTGATTCGATCACCAACTTCATCCTCATCTGAATTAGAGAACACATCTGAATAATCTAAGATTCATCGACTACTCACATGTCTATCTAAACATTTGTATCACTCATTCTGCAAATTTGTATATTTGCTTTTTTGCATGACTTTAACCCCTTATGACCAACGTCTCTTTACTATTGCAAAAAAATTGTAAAATATTTGTAAATACAACATCAATGCTCACATTCAAAAGCTGTGACTGTGGTGTCAGGCATGACATCCCTGATCGCGGCCTGCCAAACAAGAGAATCACTGAGCAATCACACATTTGACTGACAGCTGTCAATCAGCACCACTAACAAAAACAACAACAACGACGACTCATTAGGGAATGACACACTCTATAAACGGGTTCTCCCTCTAAAATGTACTGAGATATCAAATACAAGCACACTGTGACTAAAGTTAAAACAGCAACTCACCAGCAAATCATTGAAGTTGAGATGTGATGGACAGTCCACTGATGAGTCCATGTCTCCCACCGGTGTCTTTATCCGAATGACAATTCCCTCAGATTCCATGCTGCACAGGTTATTCAAAACAAGTAAAAGCATAACAAAAGCACACCGAGAAACATAATCTTGGCTTTCAGTGCAGATTCCCAAACACACAGCAGCTGTAAAGCAGGCTAGACGGCTAGCTGCTTAGCTCCCTAACACTGAAGAAAACATGAGAGTGTTTCCCACACAACTGACGCAGCGACTACTCGTCTAATAAACGAACGACATGTCATTCCAAATGTACTGACTACTGTTAATACGTTTTTAAACTATGGTTTGTTTACAAAGTATTTCAGTAGTTAACAAACTGTCAACAATGAAAGTAAAGCAGAGGAAGTTTAGCGGAAGTGTTCTGACATTTACCCGGAAGCTGACCGTCCATTCGAGGCATTTAAAAGCCTCACAGAGTGGCTGACTGCTACACATTACTCGCGACGCTTCTTTATGAATAATTGTTGCTTGAATATGATTGTATTTGTCAAAATGTTGTCATTAAATACAATTATTTATTAAATTATTAATAAACGTGTTCAGTCATAACGTCTTTTAAAGGCCAACTTGTTTGTTGTTGCGAGTTGCGAGCTAGTTGCTACACAAGGCTTCAGATAAATACACACTCTTAAAAATGAAGGTTCCAAAAGGGTGTTTTTGCAATGATGCCATAGAAAAACAATTTGAACCTTTCAGTTAACAGTTCTTAAAAGAACCATTTTGAAAAAAATATTTAAAAAATTCTGCATCTGAAAGTTTCCATGGATATTCCAGGTTCTTTGTGGATCATCGATGGAAATAAAGAATCTTTATTTTTAAGAGCGTATTTCTACTTGTTTGTATAATTTTAATCACATCATTTTAGTCATAAATCAATCATAAAAAGATTGCAAAATATTTGTCTCAATGTCTGTTATTTCTGTTTAACACCTTTCACTTTGAATTAAAGTTAATTTTTGCTTCATATATTTAAAAATATTAAAGTAGCCGCCAGTGTTGGTAACGTAATAATATTACTTTTTCCAAGTAACTAGTTAAGTAATGCATTACTTTTTAATTGACAAGAAAATATCTGAGTTACTTTTTCAAATCAGTAAAACCAGTTACCACCACCCCCCCCCTTTAGTTCTAGAATAAATGTGAACATGCAAACAAATCTCACTCACTAAAAAAACAGATGTTAAATAATACAAATATCCTTTATGTATATCCTTTATAACTGATGTCTTTGCTGCCGACCTTCAATGATCCAATTCATCCATACTAATAAGAAAAAATAACTCCAGATAATCAAACATTTGTTTTCCTCAATTTTTTTTATTGCTGAAGAGTTGACGTTTTTTTCTTCTGCGGTCTACTGTACAGACTTGAATTTACCTTTTCTCTAAGCCTGAGGCTTTTTGGTGTAAAAAGGCTTTTACATTTGCCAAAAACAGAACTTTTTCATATTAAAAACAAACAAGCAAGCCCTGCCCAGATTTCAAATGTAACACAAAAGTAACATAACACATTACTTTCCATAAGTAACGTAATTAGTTACTTTTTACCTCAATATTGTAATGCATTACTTTTACAAGTAACTTTCCCCAACACTGGTACCCGCATAATAATATAGAGGATTTGCACCTACATCATGATTTGGTTGATTACCCGGATACGCGGCCATACTGGCGATACTTGGATGTAAACAACTCCATGGATTACACAGTTAATGTATACTGAATACTTGCTAATTTATGCTGTCTAAACCACGAAAAAAAAATCCTAAAGCTTCTAAATCATATAGAGAAGAACTTAGTAAGCTGGAAAGAGTGCAATATTTTGACAAACAAAGTTAATAGGTGTTAAAGATACGCACAAGTAGTATTAATTAAGATATTAGCCTAATATTTAACCTATGACCAGAAATGATAGGAACAAACACAAATGTTGTCAACATTTTTGCCCTGGAAATCCTGGTTCAGTTCGGCCAACCACAAACGCCTTTTGTTTCTCAGTTTTTTGCACTCTTCTCCTTGATTTGTTATAACTTTTGTCAGTCTATGGTACTCAAAATGTTTTTCCCGGTCAGACTGATTAGTACAGCCCAAAACATGACAATAATTGACTGATATTAGCAGGAATAATCAACTAAATATGCAAGTTTTCTTTGGTTTAGTGGCATTTTTTATGTTCCGTGGCGCCAATATGGCCGACTGATGTACGTTATGAAAACACTCTATTGTAGATACAGTAAAAGGATCATTAATACAAAACAAACACAGACAGTTTGACTAACTGATGCTGAGACACTGTGCTCTATTTCTTCTCACATAAAAAAATTCCAACTCAAATAAGTATAGAAACAAATGCATATTTATTTAGTATAAGTAGTAATGTAGTGACTCAGTCTTTATTACTGTAGGCCTAGATAATTTCCTACTTTACCTATAACTTACCTTCATTATTTACTGCATCTCTTTCATATTTTACCTCTATTATTTACTTCTTTGCAGCTTTAGTTATATACAATTTAAATCGCATTAGTATTTAAAGATTTCCACTTTGCACATCTCATTAGCGTGTAACTAAATGTACAACAAAGAACATTTAGTGCGCTGTTGATTACAGCCTTATCTTAAGGGACGACTCATTCGCTCAATCACAGTCACAGCCTGATTGCAAAAGCCTCAACAGACATTGATCCTCCAGCAAAGTAGAGTTTTGTTTCTTTCGACCTCAGAGTCCAGCTAATGCAGCCTTGATACCCTAGACCACAAGCAGGATTTAGAGCAACGTGTAATGATCAACAGCTATGAAAACTAGACCCACGGCAAGCTGAAAATCTACAATGATATGATCGCAGCCTTCTAAATAGGATCAGATCTCACATCAAACTTTAAAACAATAGTGTTTCAAGCCTATCAATGGCGTGGCCTATTATCAGCCCTAAAGCTGTTCTGTCAATGGAACAAATTAGTCTGAAAGAGCGATTGAAGAATGCCAACTTAAATGCTTTCTCTGGTCACTTTGTTAGAGGACAAAAGCGAAAAGCTTAAATACGCAATGGGGTTGAGTTCAATTGAATGAAGAGTGTTCTCGTCTCAAACTACAATTGAAACAGTCAGGTTTTAACCTCCTGCATGTTAGTGAAAACTTACTAAGAGCTCTCTGTTTAATGTTCAGATTGTATGACTTGTATTACAAGTGCCAACTAGGGATTTACAGTTTTGATAGCACTAAAATGTACAGTTTGTATAAACAGCTGAATACACAAGTGGGTCATAAACACACAATCAAACCTAATGAGTGGTTAACCCTTCATGCTCTGAGCTCTTTCTGAATGAGTCATCAGCTGCTCTGCATGACATTGATTGTGTGTCACAGCACAATAAGTAATGGCTGAGTCTCATTGTTGCAGGTTTAGAGATGGAAGTGTAGACAGAAATGGAGTACCAGAGTCAATGTATCTAGCTGTAAAGTGCTGATTAGAAGAGAGATGTAACTGCAGTTTGTCCCTCTGTGGACCTGCCGTTAATGTCTGGTGCAGTATTAAAAAAAACATGCCACATCAGCAAACACAATTATCAGAAATCAAACCGGACCTATAGCCGTGAGGAAGAGCATAGGACAGAGCAAGAGGGCTCGAATGCAGTGTCTGGTAATTAAAAAACATTTTATCAGCCCAAACAGTCTTACCTCTTTTCCTCTCCATCGACAAGCTGCTTAGCTGAGACAGAGCAGTTTTACTACAGACACAGGAGCTGCTGGTGTTCCACTCTCTGAACTAGAGAAGAGCAGAAAAGACAAGCTGATAATGTTTTCTCCTATTTTCCCCACAAAGACAAAAACATCTGATATTGATGTTTGTAAGAATTTAACCACACAAGTCTTGCATTGTCTGAAACTGTCTGAAACACATTTGTTCCACAGTTTGTAAAAGTTCAGCACTACATTTAGTATTGACTGTCACACCTCTCACCCATCTGGAATGTGTCCACCACTCTGATTGGAATGGCTAAAGTGTGAGCAATATGTAAATGAGATCCTCATTGCTTCCATAAGTAGTAATGCACATGCATAATAAATTGGCTTGTGAATATTTCATAACCTGTTTATTTTGCTCATCTATCACCGTAGTGGAGATGTCTGCATTGGGTACCAAATATATCTCATTTTGCATAAGAGAAATATAGTTGGCATATATATTATTGGACATTTTCAAGTTTTGTGCAAATACATATTTTCCAAATAATATATTGCACATTGTGGAATATATTTTATTTTGATTGATTTTATATTAATACATATTAAAAAATTTTTTTTTACATTTTTATATGTTCTATTGTGTTTATAGTTAGCTGCAATTTATATACACATTAACTTTTAAAACAAAGTACAGCAAAAACAGAAAAAAATGAAATATTTTTACAATTTAAATAACTGCTTTTCAGCATTTAGCTGAAATAGAAATCTTTTGTGACATTATAAATATCTTTATCATCACTTTTGATCAATTTAAAGCATCCTTGCTGAATAAATTACATATGTGACCCTGGACCACAAAACCAGTCATAAGGTTAAATTTGACAAAACTGAGATTTAAACATCATATGAAAGCTATTGATGTATGGTTTGTTAGGATAGGACAATATTTGACTGAGATACATCTATTTGAAATCAGAAATCTGAGGATGCAAAAAAATCAAAAAGACTGAGAAAATCACCTTTAAAGTTGTCCAAATTAGGTTCTTAACAGTGCATCTTACAAATCAAAAATTACATTTTGATATGTTTACAGTAGGAATTTTACAAAAAATCTTCATGGAACATGATCTTTACTTAATTTCCAAATGATTTTTGGCATAAAAGAAAAATCAATAATTTTGACCCATACTATGTATTTTTGGCTATTGCTACAAATATACCCCAGCGACTAAAGACTGGTTTTGTGGTCCAGGCTCACATATATACTGACTGGTATAGTGTATAATGTTACAAAAGCATTTTATTTCAGATAAATGCTTTTATTCATCAAAGAATCCTGAAAAAAAGTACTTGTACTGTACTGTTTTAAATATTGATAATAATAATAAAAATGTTTCTTAAACAGCAAATCAGCATATTAGAATGATTTCTGAAGGATCATGTGACACTAATGATTGGAATAATGACTAGTGAAAACTTTGCCATAACAGGAATAAATTACATTTTAAAATATATTAAATTAGAAAATAGTTATTTTAAATGGCAAAAATATTTCAGATTTTTACTGTTTTTGCTGTACTTTGGATCAAATAAATGCAGGTTTGGTGAGCAGAAGGGACTTCTTTAAAAAACTTTTGACTGGTAGTGTATATAGATGTATTTATGTTTTATGTAATTAGTAGTTTGTTAGGGACTTCCCTGTTATACCTTTTACATTTACTGTTCTGTAATACTTCAGTCTCATCAAGGCAACACACTGAATCTAAATCAAGTCAAACAAATGTAAACTAGCTTTGCCATATCAGAATTTGTACAAGACAGTACAAGATCTATACAAAATAGCAATATTTACAATGATTGCCAAGGGATGTGTTGTAATGCTGTTCACTAACTGACAAACGCCCTCACGATCTACTGCCAACATCACATGTTGTGGCCTGGCTTTGCCGTGTCTGCCCTAACATCTGTTTGTTAAATGGGATCATTATAAGCATATTAAGAGGTCAGTGGGATCAAGGTTTTGTGTTTAAACTAGTCCATTTCCACAGTCATATCAGAGCAGAAACACTGCGAGAGGGGAGTTGATAAATCAAGCCTGAGGGGGTCTGGTAATAGCTCTGAGCCAGGTAGCACAGCCCTCTGAGCTTATCCTATTCGTCACCTTAAACGTTCTGCCAACGTGTATGCTAATGTACTCACACCACTGCCTCTACATCTGACCTATACTCAAGACATAATAAGTGCTTCGCTCCTACTGTTTTAGACACCCCTAGTGCTGTTATGACATCCAGGAATGTCTGCGGTAACCTCCATGTCTACAAGCACACTCACACACATCTTATTTTACACTTTAAATTGATTTCAGATTCTGTGTGTCTTGCACATTAAAAGTGAACCTGGTACACTATTACAGATCTAATTCATTTTATACACATTTTTATACTTATCATTAATCGCATATTTTGTGTATTGTATACAATGTATGTTGTGTTTTTTTTTTGTTAATACATTTATTCATCAAGGACAGATTACACTGACTAGAATGACAATAAAGAAATGTATAATGGTACAAAAGATTTCTATTTCAAATAAATTCTGGTCTTTTAAACTTTCGATTAATCAAAGAATCGGTTTCCACAAAAATATTCAAATAATACAATACAAATATATATAAATCTCAATTTGACCCTTCACAAAAAAAGCCCTTCTTAGTTACTGGCGATATGCCTGACAAACAATGCAACTCGGCGCTAAGATTGGTCAGATCGCCTGTCAATCAAGCTGTTTGGGTCAAATTGAGAGGAAATTCTTTCTACCTGCATACACTTCAGATTAATGGTTGGAGAACTTTTAGAAAAACACACAAGTATTTTTGTTTTTTGGCAAATAAACCAACTGTTAACGCCATTAACAGAAGCCAGAGATGTTTAAGACCAAGCTCACTTTTTAAGAAGGCACAAAATTCCAAATACTGAATTGGGAGAATATATTGAATATGTCTCTGAGGGAAACTGACTGTTTTCAGAAAAGTGTAGATCTTTTTTTCATCTTACCTTCATATAATGCATATTAATGTAATATTTAAAGTCCCCATGAAATCAAAATCAACCCCCATGAACTTTTTTGGCTTTTAGTATGAATATAGTATGGTTTGGTATGGTTATCTATAAGCTAGTGTGCTCCAACACAATATAAGATTAAATACAAGATATAAGCATTTAAAATGATTTTGATGACATCACCCTGCACTTCAGCTTCTCATCTAACTTTGTCCAATCAAATGCTCTCTAGAATCTGAAGTGTCCCGCCTCCTACACGCTGAAGTTGCGGCTGAAAACGGTCACTTGTTCACAGAATTTGTATTTTTTTTGTATGGTGAATGGCATGTAGTGACTATACAGGGGATAAGGAACGATTCAGACTGTGTCACATGAACCACCTTAGCACGCACACACTGCACCAGTCCAGAGATGCCATAGCACGGAGCGTTTCATATGCGCGAAACTGCGCAGACCACAAAATGTATCGGACCAATTTAAATTCTACACAAAATGGTACATTTAAAGGTCCACTGAAGTGTCTTGAAACACAAGCTTTATTCTATGTGGTGACGTAATTTTAACTGTAACAGAAAAATAGGGTGGGACATATCAATCGACCTGCCCCTTTTTTTAAATAGCCAGTAGTGTTTAATTTACACCTGCTCGGGCCAGAGCCGTTGAGCTTGGTAAAGCTGCATTTGGCAGCTTATTTACTTATTTGGAAAGCATATTTAGACTGCCTGGATTGTTCCACATCGCCTACATTGTGCACTAAATGCCATTCATCATACAGAAAACACTAACACTGTGAACAAGTGACTGATCTCAGCCACAGCTTCAGCGACAATTTTATAGTGTAGGGGGCGGGACGCATCGGATTCTAGAGAGCATTTGATTGGACAGAAAGTTTGATGAGAGGCTGAAGTGCAGCATGATGTCATCAAAATCGTTGATTCATATTGGCGGAAGTGAGAGACAGTAAGTTTTGAATGCTTATATCTTCTAAATGTGAAGTTTGTCATTGTTTTAAGGGCATACTACCTTATAGATAACCTTAAGGCTAACATATTCATACTAAAAGCCAAAAAACTATCATTTTGATTTCATGGGGATTTTAATAGCAATATGGATGACATTGTGGCTTTACCAAGCTCAGTGGGCCTCTGGCCCAAGCAGTGATATAAGCGAAACGCTACTGGCTGTTTAAAAAGGGGGTGGGACTGCTTGATATGTCTTTCTGTTTCAGTTAAAACTACATTAACACACAGAATAACGCTGCATGATTTAAAGCACTTCAGTGGACCTTTAAAAGTCTGCACTACTTTATTTACAGCAGTAACCAATGAAACACTGTATTGCTGCTGTTCCATAAGCGCCACCTGCTGTCAAAGAGTACATTTTTGTTCTCATTCAGCCGGTCTACATTTTTTGTTTCGTTCAGATGTTTTATGTAGCATAAATTTTGAAATTCTACAATCTAATTTACATCAAAAACTGCTCATGCTACATGTACCATGTTTATTTGGATCGTGATTAAAATGCACTGCTTCTGCAGCGGTTTCATGCAAACTAATTAATATAAAGACACAGTGAGAAAAAAAGTGATTAACTGTCAAACCAATGGAATCCTTAAAAAAAAGTGATACAGATTGCCCAGCTTCTAAACAGAATGTAACAGAATGAAGTGTAACTTGGCTATGAAATATATCTGTATTTTAATTTTGCTTGGATATTAGAACTAGAGCTGAATCTGGTCTCTTACAACATTCACGGATGCTCTGGTATACATTTCCTCTTCTCTCAGGCTGATCACATATCCCAGCTTCCTCATCTCAGTTATATTTCAAGACAGGCTTAATGGCCAGAACTACAAGCGAATGTATGAAAGTACCAGAGGTATCGAGGTATTCTGCCCAGTATCGATCCCAAAGCAGCTCCTGTATGCTTAATCCAGCGGCCCGCATGATGAGCAGGCTCCAGAGGGTCATTTACAGCGTCTGTAAGTATCCAACCGCACTGCCTCATTGTAAAACATAACAAAAGCAACTGAAATACAAGCCTGGACTGTACCTGTGTTCTATAGCGTCACTTTTTCATTAAAAACCACAATCTTGCAGCTGAGCCTCAGGGAAAGCCACAATGCAGCCCTCTAACACAAGGGCAAACACACGGGACCTGACGCTAGCCTTCAAAAAATAAAAAAGCAGTAAATAAATAGATAAATTGAGGTGGGTTTTTGGGCTTGAATGTAAATGGAGTATTGAATGTAACTGGGTTTGTCCAGCACGAAACATTTGGGCTTTTATGTCTGTGGGTTTCTTTAATGTTTTGAAAGACTCCAGCTCCCTTTGTGTGCAGAAAGCTGATTTAGTTCACTAAAGAGCATTGCGAGTACCACCGCACAGAAGCAGCTAATGTTACATACTCTAAAGTGGCCTGTAAATATCATATGTGTGGTAAACATCTACAAATGGCACATTAAACAGACGCTGGTCTGTTGACTAAGCTACAATGCTGTGTTTAGTGATTTAGTGCTTCTTTATGTGCGTAGCACTAGCTTGAGCCTTTGTGTAATTACAGGGTAAAAGTTCAAACTATAAAACCCTCAATGACACAGGAAATGTTTGACTGTCATGTCTTGTGACCTCTGACTGTGACGGAGACCGGTCACACATTTCAATCTTGCAGAGGTACGCAGGTCAGAGAAGGCACATTTGATGAATGGCACATGGCCCTTATAAATGTTCTCGATATGTGTTTTGTTTCTGAAATCAGAGGCTCATTTTTTTAAGCCGAACAAACTAACATGTACTAATCATAGTCATAGTGAAAGAAAGGATCCTGATGGATTGGCTTCCCATTCTGTCCATATAATGGTGCCCTCTGGTGGTAGAACTGGCTTGAGCGTCTCACAACATTGACATAACAAAATAAAACATACCTCAGAAGAATCTGCTAAGAGGCCATAGCTCTGTATAAACAGACAACAGCTTCTTGGCAAACAAAGCCATTGTGAGCAGACCTCGTTCCATGACTGTGTGGAAGGAAATGGAGATGGCTCATTAGGTGTGCTTGCTTTGTAGCAGGGGATCCATCTGTAAAACATGCAGCACATGAGGAAACAGGAAGGAACTTTATGATTGCTAGAATCGATGTGTGAGAGAGATTCTGTGTTGACACATCCTTGACGGATACAAATCTCACTCTCTCTTTGTTTCTCATTCTCCCGTCTCCTTCCCAAGAGATTTTCTCTCCTGTCACAACCCTGGATCGTCCAGCCGCTAGAGGACAAAGGTCAAACCCTAAAAGAGAAATTAGTTTATTGACACAATAAGACCTGGCAGTTTATTTGATGTTCCATCACACAGTGTTCCAACCTTCCTCATGTTTGCCTCTCAATTTCACAGATCCCACGGGAGGGAGTGAAACAGAAGCTATATAAATGAGAAATCTATCACGGCTGTTATCATGCTCTGAGGTCCCTTGATCCTGAGTCCAGTTTACACAGTGGCTAAACTGGTTTAGATACCTCATATTGTAATGATAGAGATTAGAACAGGTTAAATACTTATTCTAGTGAATAATAATAATTAAAACCGAATCGAAGCTACTTAATTATACAGGTTTCTGTGATTAATCACAATTAATTATATTACACATACAGTACACTCACAAAAAAAAAAAAAAAAAAATTTTTATATATATATATATATATATATATATATATATATATATATATATAGTTATATACATTATATTTGCACCATTATTTACTTATACCTAAATCTAAACATATTCTTATTTGTAATTATAAACAACGATAATTATAAACATATATATCTGAATTGTATACACTACCAGTCAAAAGTTTTTGAACACAAAGATTTTTTATGGTTTTTAAAGTCTCTTTTGCTCATCAAAACTGCATTTATTTGATCAAAAGTACAGCAAAAACAGTAACATTCTGAAATATTTTTACTATTTAAAACAACTGTTTTCTATTTGAATGTATTTTAAAATGTAATTTATTCCTGTGATTTCAAAGCTGTTTTTAGCATCTTTTTTAGCATCTTAACTCCAGTCACATGATCCTTCAGGAATCATTCTAATATTCTGAATTGCCGCTCAAAACATTTACTATTATTTTTTATGTTGAAAACAGCTGGGTACAATTTTTTCAGGTTTCTTTGACGAATAGAAAGTTCAGAAGAACAGCATTTATGTGAAATAGAAATCTTTTGTAACATTATAAATGCCTTTATCATCACTTTTCATCAATTTAAAGCATCCTTGCTAAATAAAAGTATTAATTTTTATTAATTATACTGACTCCAAGCTTTTGAATGCTATGATGTATAATGTTACAAAATCTTTTTATTTCAGATAAATGCTGATTTTTTTTTCTATTCATCAAAGAATCATGAAAAAATGTACTCAACTGTTTTAAAATATTGATGATAATAATAATAATAATAATAATAATAAAATGTTTCTTGAAAAGCAAATCAGCATATTAGAATGATTTTTAAAGGATCATGTGACACTGAAGACTGCAGCAATGATGCTGAAAATGTAGCTTTGATCATAGGAATAAATTACATTTGTAAATATATTCAAATAAAAACAGTTATTTTGGATCTAATGTTGGATCTAATGACTGTTTTATTTATAACAGCATTAACAATATCAATCTTATAGAAACTTAATAAAAAATATGTATGAGTTATAAATATAAGTAGTTTGTTACATGGTATTTGATGGCAACATTTAACAAACATGCAATCGCAAAAAAAATAAATCAATCAGTTTCACAACAAGCACTTCAATAGGAAATATTGAGCTTTCAGTTGTAGATATTTGCTGTTGGCAAAAACACATCTGCAGTCATTACGTTCCTGGAGCACTGAATGAAAAGTGCTTAACCTTTGTTGTACACCTACATCTGTTCGATCAGATGAGCAGACATTCAATAAGGTGGATTTCCGCGTAATGACAGCTGATCTGAAATGGAAATAAAACAGCCAGTTTAGCAGAGGATGTGAAAGAGGAGAGCCATTTGTTTCTCAGGTTTACATCTGTGGATATACACAACCATGTGCAGGAGGAACATTTAAAGTATAGCGCTGGATGTGACAGCTCATTAACACACAATTGTCTAATGATGTGAAAAACAAGGCCTCTGACACTTTACCAAGACTAAGCACCTCATCTACCCTATAAACACAGACATATTCTCTCTCTCGCTCTATCCTGGAGAGGGTGATAAATGCCTGTGCAAGCGAGTCAACCGGACGATCAATCAGAGGCCAGCCCTCCTTCATCTGGTCAATGGCACTCTTGTTTCTGCTGTGGGAGAATGGCACAATGACTTTACCACTTAATTATGTTGTTAATTGCTGTGTTAAGATTTCTGCAGGAGGTCCCTCAGGTTAGTAATTGAGGGTGGTCGCACCTGCAGACTCCAGGCACGCTGCATTTATTCACAATTCAATAACTTGAGTTAGGCGATAATGATCATCTGCTTTCAAATGCTGCTGCCCTTACTGTTAACCCACTCTCATAGGAAATATTGATATTCTCCACAGCAAATCGCTTGATGGGTCTGTATTTTTAGCAATGTTAGCAATTGATAGCAATGTATTTTTAAAGATTTCATGTCCTCGAGAATATTGTTGATTAAGACCTTATTTACATTAATTTTAAAGAATTTTTAAAACTTACTTTCAAATTTGCTTAAGTTTAAAGAAACAGTCGTTGAGTTTTTAAATAAGTCTCTTATCCTCTCTAAGGCTGCATTTATTTGATGCGATTGACATTTCCGTACGCAACAATACGCTATAGTGGATGCTGCTCGACTGCTATCCCTCACAGCCTCGTTTTCGATTCAAAACTGATTTGTACATATAGGTAGGTACATTTTTTTTCAGTTTTGCAGAAATAGATATGAAGCCACGTATTTCCAATGTTGCCCAAACTCTTAAGACCTTTGTTCATCTTTGTAACACAAATTAAGATATTTTTTAATGAAATCCGAAAGCTTTCTGACACTGCATAAACAGCAATGAAACTGCCATGTTCAAGGCTCAAAAAGGTAGTAAGGACATTGTTAAAATAGTCCATGTGTCATCAATGGTTCAAATGTAATTTTATAAAGCTACAAAAATACTTTTTGTGCACAAAGAAAACAAAAATAATGACTTTGTTGTTTAACAATGTCCTATACCTTTCTAGGCATTGAACGTGGAAGCTGCGTTTCTGTGTATGCAGGGTCAGAAAACTCTCGGATTTTTGGGTGAGCTATCACTTTAAAACAACTGTTTTCTATTGTCATATATTTTTAAATGTAATTTATCCCTGTGATTACAAATCTGAATTTCCAGCAGCCATTATTCCAGTCTAGGAATGCAAATTTGTTTAACAGACCACAATATGAAAGCATTAAAAAAAAAATCTGGTCAGTTTTACAAAGGAAAGATGTCTCCATCTGCTGATGCTATACAGAGTCAGTGTGCGATTAATGAATACAATTGAAGGCGCTGCTGCTGCCCAGCACAGTTATAGCCATAAGTCAGCTCTGTTACAACAGCCCGAGGTTGAACCACACACTCTTTGCCTCAGGCTATTAACCTAAATACACCCTAATACAGCCACCTCAACTACGGGCACGCTTGACATGCTCTCCATCAAAAAACATGCGGTTTGATTACCTTGTAAAGTACAGAAGAAGTAACCTTGCATTCATCTGGCCAAGTTTCAGCGCATTCCCCCCTGTGGTGCTTCCAGAACAGCCAATAATTAAACAATATGCACACAGGCTGGTGAATAGCAGGAGCTGCTCTCAGCTTGGGTATAACTGGGGCAAGGGAGGCCTAGCTGTGTCTACAGCTGGGACTGTAGCAGTTAACACTCTTAATGCACCATTAACACAAACTATAACATTTGACTGAACCTGCCACGCACTCCTACACGCTGTCTGGCCCATTAACACAACTATAACATTACAATGAAGAGTTTCACACACAAACACACTATTACACACAGTGTAACCATTACCACAAGCTGTAACATTAGGCTTCACCAGCCATAATGACTGCACTAAACCAATAGTGGAGAATGAGCATGCCAAACAGTGATGTGGCTCTTTGACTTTGTATAACCATATCTGTAAAGTTGTATACAAAGTTTGAAATGCATTTTATTTGAACTCAATTTAATACTATATTTTAATGCTGTAACATTCTATACAACAGATAGTAACTTAAATTTCAATGACTCCTGCAAGTTATATTGTTTCTTTCAGTAGATAGTGACAATGAGTCTGACATTGAATCAGTTAATTCTTTATTGATGAATCATTTATTCAACTGATTCATTCAGGAACTAAACAGGCCTACAATTGCAATTGGCTGTTTTGTCCCTAAATGAATCGGCTGAATAAATGATTCATCAAAAAAAAAAAAAAAGCTTATTATATATAAAAATACCTAGTATTTAATGCAATTAATAAATATGTCAAACATATCTCTAAAAAATGCTGTTATTTTTTAACCCAAATGCTGGGTTCAGCCTGTTGGGTCATTTTATTGGCTTGTTTTTAATATTTTTACCCAGGTGCTGGGTATGCTCTAAAAAAAAATGCTGGGTTAAATACAACCCAGCGCTGGGTGTAATATGGACAAAACTCAGCGACTGGGTTGTTTTGACCCAATGTTTGGGTTAAATGTTTAACCCAGCCTTCTGGATCGTTTTATTTAATGTAATTTTTTTTATTATTACTATATGACTGGCTTAAAATGAACCAAAAATAGTTTGTAAATTAAAAAATCAGACATAATTATTAGAGGCATCAGCAATAAACAAAAAATGAACATTTATTAATAAGCAATTTAAACAAAAGAAATATTATTTAATTATAATTTTTTCAATAAATGTTAATTTATTGAACATATTAATAAATGTTCATTTTTAACCTATTTTGAGTTAATTTTAAGTAAGAAATATAGTAATCTAAGCAATAGTTGGGTTAAATAAAACTACCCAGAAGGCTGAGTTAATTCACTCAAATAAATTAAATTTGTCTTATATTATTGGGTGTTCTTGCAGAATAATAAATGTTTGATGTTCAAGCCCATTTTAAGCCAGCAATATAATAATTTTTAAACAATAGTTGACTTAAAATAACCCAGCATGTGTTCTGTCCAATATTTAGCCAGAGCTGGGTTGCCAAATAACCCAAGTTGGTCCCTAAGTAAATATATTAAATATGGTATTATATTAATAAATTCCAATGTTATAAAGGGACAAGTTCACACCATGGTCCACAAATGAGATAAAAGATGTGAAGTTAAGTGCAAAAGTTTTCTGGACAGGAGAAAGATACAAACATGAAGTCAAAGCCCACTGACACAGTGCAATAACCTCTGTTTTCTGTGTCCTGTGAACAGGCTTGCCATTGATTAAAACAGCAAGGTGTGCAATAAAGCGCAGGCGAAGTGCTGGCTCCATATGGCCTCAGACCCCGAGGCTGTGAGCTCGCACTTAAGCCTCCCCCTGCTCCCCTGCTCCTCTCTCTCCTCTTCCCAATTCTACAGATGGTAAAAACACAATTCAAAGCCCCAACACAATGGGTCCTTGGCAGCAGTTCAACCATTTACTTCAGTAATTAACAGTGCAGATACCACTACAATTATGGGATGGATACTAACTATGTCACCCTGAGAATTAGAGTGAGCTAACGGCTTGTTCTGCATGATAGGTGACTCTACTGTAAAAATATATAAAAAGTGATAAACAACATGCTTGCAGGATGTCGTGATTACCTCATAATTAGTTCACAAAAGCTTCGAAATGTAGTAATTAAAGTGTGACAGAAAATCTTTGCAAACGTAAGAAAAATTTACATTTCAGGCTTATGTGTACTGATTAAATATTAAATCAATGCTCTGCCAACTGCTAAGCACAAATAAGCCTTACGCTGAATGGTCTGTAATTGCAGCAGAATGAAGGGCTTGCCTCACTTTCTCTCACTGCAGACAATAACTTCAAAGCAAGGCCTTCGTTTATTCCTCCATAATTACGTCCAAATCCCACTCAAATTATCCCATCTAATCATCTATTCTCTAGAAGCATGTTGAATGTATACTACATATCAAAAAGGTTTCATTATCTGAATACTCACAAGCCATCAAGCACACTTTTAGACATGAATACATCGCAGACACAAAATATAGACAGCTACTGTGCTACTTGAGTCTACAACAGCTCATATGTATCTTATACTTAGTGTTACTAGTATATAGTATTTGATTAGAACACTTTATAACTAAATTATGTTGAAGTAAACCAAGTATCTACACTGAAAATAAAAATGACATAAATCTGCTATTTTTATGAAAACTATTACTATGTTTCTAATAAATAACAGAAAGTGTTTTTGATATGTAGTTGCTCTCAAATAAATAAAAGGTTAACCAGAGCAAGTTTTGCTAACCAGCAAAAAAAATAGTTTGATTGTTTTCATGACGCGTCATCAATTGGCCATATTGGCGGCACTGAACGTTGCTGCTTACTCTCTATGATTTAGCAGCTTGCACATGTTTTTGCCGTGGTTTAAACAGCATAAATTAGCAGAACAACATATTCAGTACATTAACCGTGCAATCAATGCTGTTGTTTACATCCGAGTATCGCCAATATGGCCGTGCATCCGGGAAACTGACTATATTGTGAGGTAAGTGTAAACCATCTATTCTCTAAATTTGCAAATCAAGCAACTTCCCCTAAAATGTGTGGGAATAACTGATAACAGTTTGAACTGTTTTTCATCAGCTCTACACCTTCCAGCAACTCACTCCATGGAGATGTGATTAGTTAAAGGGACAGTTCAGCTAAAAATGAAAATTACCTTATGATTTACTCACCCTCAAGCTATCCTAGGTGTATATCACTTTCTTCTTTCAGACTAATACAATCTGAGTTATATTAAAATATGTCCTGGCTCTTCTAAGCTTTATAATGGCAGTGAATGAGCGTTGAGATTTTGAAATGCAAAAAAAGTGCATCCATCCATCATAAAAAGTACTCCGCATAGCTCTGGGAGGTTAATAAAGGCCTTCGATGCATTTTTGTAAATAAAAATATCCATATATGTGACCCTGGACCACAAAACCAGTCTTAATAGAACAGGTATATTTGTAGCAATAGCCAACAATACACTGTATGGGTCAAAATTTTCGATTTTTTCTTTTATTCCCAAAATCACTAGGGTAAAGATCATGTTCCATGAATATATTTTGTAAATTTCCTACCATAAATATATCAAATTAGTAATATGCATTGCTAAGAACTTAGTTTGGCAATTTTCTCAATATTTTGATTTTTTTACACCCTCAGATACCCATACATCGGTGTTATTTATCTTATCTTATTTATTTAGCTTTCAGATGATGTATAAATCTCAATTTCAAAAAACTGACCCTTATGACTGGTTTTGAGGTCCAGAGTCACATATGTAAAGTCTAGCTTCGGCTAACTGCCGTATATGGGTTTACGAGAGAGTGGCATCCCAGCAAATGACAAAGGCCGTAGGTGTAGCCTAAGCTCCAGTGAGAAGTGATAAACACAGAAGCTCAGAGAAGAGAGCAAAGCAAAACACCAATCACAAATTAGAAGTACAAAACATTTGTAAAGAAAAACGTTGGAGGATTTCGATGTAAGCCAAGAGGAGACTGGTTTTCCTTTGCTAATCATCTTTGCTTTCTTTTGCTCCTGTAAACCAAAATTGGTTCTCGCGAGACAAGCATATTCTCAGAACTTACACTACGCCTATGTCCTACGTTATCTGCTCAATACCACTTTTTTTGTGTTCAACAATAGTGGAAGCTAGAGTTTACGGTTTATAAATTTTCAAATAAGTGTGGTTTTCTGACAAAAATGCATCAATCCACTTCAGGAGGCATTTATTAACCCCCCAGTCGTGTGGAGTACCTTTTTATGATGGATGGATAAACTTCAAAATCTCAACGCCCATTCACTGCCATTATAAAGCTGGCAAGAGCCAGTTATTTTATCAATACAACTCCGATTGTATTTGTCGGGGGGAAAAATGATATACATCTAGGATGGCTTGAGAATGAGTAAATCATGGGGTAATTTTCATGTCTTTAATATGTTAGAATGCAACACCAACTGAATTAATCTGTCATAGATGCAATTCAAAACAAATACACTGCCTTTATTTTAACAATCAAGACAAAGGCCAATTGCATTCATATATATGACGTCAATATTCAGTTTTTGTGCAGATGAGCATAGTGGGCACACACTACAGTCTGTTATACAACTACATTTTGGACAATGCTGTTCTGTCCTATGGAATGCATCTATACCCGACGGAAAAGACACATTACACAAGACCATATGCTGCCAAAGTTCCAACAGGGACCGTATTACCGTCTAATTCTGCATCGCAGGAAATGAAGGAATCAGTGCTGGCATTGAGTCTGATTAACTCTGCATGACTCCATCAATACCCCAGTGAGCTGGTCTGCTTCTCTCTCCACAGGTGAGCACTGTGTTCCCATTCTCAACAACAACACACGCATACACACTAAAGTGTCCATCTATCTCCAGAGGTGAGGAGGAATTGTATCTGCAAATGATCTTACAAGATGATCTCCTGCATGAATAATAAATATAATTGCATTTAGAGGGGTTAGAGAGAGAAAGAGAAAGAAACAGAGACAGCTACTGCTGCTACTGCAATACAAACATAGCATTATTTGTTATGCCAATAAAGCACATTGAGCAACAATCGAGAATGCTCGGATTTAAAGGAATAAATGTAATCAAATTATCAAATTAGCACTAATTAACATTTGGGTGCTGAGTCTGACTATTAAAGCTCACAAAAGTAGACCAGGAAAAAAAAGGCAGCTCAAGTCAACTTCTTAATTATTCTTGTGCATGCAGCATTTCCAAGACTCATGCGCCCTAAGTGCAGATAAAGACACCATCTGCTGGTAATTAGAGCTAAATAATATCAGACATTATAGCTAATCATTTTGACTGCAAATTTGATTAAAACCTGCATATAATTCTGGCTAGTTTTTGTTTTGCTGAAAAAAGGGGTCCATGTGTTGCGAAACCATAGTCAGGAAAAAACGGCGCATTAAAACAGACTGATTATTCTTTTCCAAAAACCTTGGGAAACATATAAACATAAAAAGAATAACACGCCCAGTCCTAATCTTTTATAGCTCATTTGCGTTAAATGAGAAGGAATTACTGTGCATCACTACGGCCTGCTACAACAGCAAGGCATTGGCCTTAATGGCTTTTTATTAGCTTAATCTCCAAATTAAATGGTGTTTGAAGCTGAAGATGCTCTCTTTTCTACACTGTTATTACCCCCATCATCATGAACCCATTTTCCTGCCGAGACCAATTTGAATAAGACGAGAAGGCTGCTTCAAATCTGTGATGGCTGTGTGTGTGCGTACGTGCATGTGTGTGATGGACCTGCAGGCGAGAGCGAGAGCGAGAGAGAAAAAGAGAGAGATCCATAATGAGGGATGCTGGGGAATTGCCCTCCTGGAAGACCTGATGTGTTTCCAGTTGGCTGCCAGCTGCCAGAAATCAAGACAAACACTGATCATTGACAGGAGGATTAACACTGCTTCGCACAGACATACACACCTGAACACGCCGACGCGCAGAGATCCTTTAACGGGCGATGCTTAAAGCAAAAACTGCATTAATTAAATCAGTTACAGGCTTTCAAACATCTTCGACTCATATATTCAATTAGTCAGCAACATGGTGTAGCTAGCAGGGGGACATTATGGGTGTAATTAACAACGTATTAATGTGTAAATGAGACAAAACTCTCTCACTTTCCCTCTTTTTCGTCAGAAATTTAGAAGTAAATAAATACATTTTTGGCTACACAAACATGTTTGCACCATATACTGTATTTGTAGTATATTTTTGGCTGCTTCCTTAACTAAGGGCACTTTATAAATGCTTTTACACTGTCACTAGTTTATTTAGTTTGTCTCCATATATATCAGGAGAGTTCTGTAATTTTTGACAGTCAAGAAAGAAAGAAAGAAAAAAAGTTTCAATTTGTATAAAAATACAAGTTTTAGTTAAGTTAAGTTTTTGGACAGTAAGATTTTTTTTTTTTTTAAAGAAGTCTCTTCTGCATTTATTTGATATAAAGTACAGCAAACAGTAAAATTTAGAAATATTTTTGCGATTTAAAATAACTGTTTTCTGTTTGAATATATTTTTAAATGTAATTTATTCTTGTGATTTCAAAGCTGAATTTTTAGCATCATACTTCAGTCACATGATCCTTCATAAGTCATTCTAATATTACGATTTACTGCTCAAAAAAACATTTATTATTATGTTGAAAACTGCTGAGTAGTATTTTTTTCAGGTTTGATGAATAGAAAGTTCAGAAGAACTGCATTTATCTAAAATAGAAATCTTTTAAAACATTATAAATGTCTTTATCACATTTGATCAATTTAAAGCATCCTTGCTGAATAAAAGTATTATTTTCTATAATTATCAGATAAATGCTGGTCTTTGGATCTTTTTCTATTCATCAAAGAATCCTGAAAAAAAAATCAGGATGAGATCATTAGAATGATTTTTAAAGGATCACGTGACACTAAAACTGGAGTAATGATGCTAAAAATTTAGCTTTGATCACAGGAATAAATTACATTTTAAAATATATTCAAGTAGAAAGCAGTTAATATAAATAGTAAAAATATTTCACATTATTTCAGCTTTTGCTGTATTTTGGATCAAATAAATGCAGGCTTGGTGAGCAGAAGACACTTCTTTAAAAAACATTAAAAATCTTAGTGTTCAAAAACTTTTGACTGGTAGTGTATGTACACATAAAATACATTAAACAAGAAAGAAAAAAATATTAAGGCATGAAAATTAAAATAAAAAAAAATACAATTAAAGTGGAAAATATACAATTATAAAGTAAAATAAAATAAATAGATTTACTGTGACCTTCATGGAACAAAATGGAAAAAAAAAACATCCACCTCAGAACATAAAACTGACTTTTGAAGAAACAAAATTTAGTTTTTTTGTATTTTCTTGAAAATACAGACCAAAATATTAAATATGAAAATGCGAGGAGAGTGTGAAAGGACAAAAGAAGGTAAGAGAGAAAAGCAGTGTAAAGCTGATATATTCCTGCTGCTGTCCTGCTGCATAAATCTCTTAGCTGTCAAGATAGAGTACATCAGTACTCCATCCAAAACCCAAGCAACTGATTTACTCCATGTGGAAAACTTTTCTCTAAAATCTAGAGACATCTGTTATGAGATTTGAGTTATTAAATATTTCTCCAGCGTTATTATTGCACAGCATAACCGATCAAAATTAGACTGATCAATTACATGAATCAAATTGCATGACAACAGCTGGGCTGTTTTTACTTCTTTTTGAACACTGGAAGATAAAAACGTCTGTGTGATGCTGACAAGGGGACAACATGACATGACAGCACAACTAGGAACAGCACTAGCTCCTCAGTGCTTCATTAGTATCCAGATGCTGCTCCTCTCCTCCCCGCAGCTAAACCTCTTTGACAGAGAGATACCACACAAATTTGGAATGAACAAATTGGCTTGAGACTTTGCTGTCAACATTTGGTAAGTTAATAACAGAGAAGACATTATTTTGTCTCTCTCTCCACATCAACAACTTTTGCTTTGATTGAAATCCATCTGTCTACATTAGGTCTGCACATTACCGTGACCCAACCAAAAACTCTCCAACCTAAAACCAGCACAGAGAGCAAACCCTACAGTGGCTCTGACTGCATTTACCCTTAATCTATTAATCTGATGACAACATTCTTAAAGGGATACTTTGGATGTACCAAAGCTTTCTTCAATTAAACAAGGAGAAAACAGAAGTCATTGCATTTGGAAACAAAGATGAAGTTCATAAGGTAAATGCGTACCTTGATGAAAGGGGTCAAAAAACAAAAAATCAAGTCAAGAATCTTGGTGTGATTCTGGAGTCAGACCTCAGTTTCAGTAGCCATGTCAAAGCAGTAACTAAATCAGCATACTATCATCTCAAAAACATTGCAAGAACTAGATGTTTTGCTTCCTTTCAAGACTTGGAGAAACTTGTTTATGCCTTTATCAGCAGCAGGGTGGACTATTGTAATGGTCTCCTCACTGACCTTCCCAAGAAGACCATTAGACAGCTGCAGCTCATACAGAACGCTGCTGCCAGGATTCTGACTAGAACCAGAAAATCAGAGCATATCACACCAGTCCTCAGGTCCTTACACTGGCTTCCAGTTATGTTTAGGATAGATTTTAAAGTACTTTTACTTGTTTATAAAGCACTCAATGGCCTAGGACCTACATACATTGCAGATATGCTCACTGAATATAAACCTAACAGACAACTCAGATCACTAGGATCGAGTCAGTTAGTAATATCAAGGGTTCACACAAAACAGGGGGAATCCGCTTTTAGCTATTATGCCGCCCGCAGTTGGAATCAGCTTCCAGAAGAGATCAGATGTGCTAATACATTAGCCACATTTAAATCCAGACTCAAAACTCATCTGTTCAGTTGTGCATTTATTGAATGAGCACTGTGCTACGTCCGAACAGACTGCATTATTTTATGTATAATCATTTTACTGTGCTAATTAATTTTAAAATCATTTTTTTTAAATCATCTTAAATGTTCTTAAATTCTCTGTTTTTATTGTTGTGATTATTATTTTAAATTTTTATGATTTTTATGCTATTATGATTTTAATTCCTTTTATGTACAGCACTTTGAATTGCCATTGTGTATGAAATGTGCTATATAAATAAACTTGCCTTGCCCAAAAATGACATTTCTCTCATGCGTTAAAAAATAAGAAAAATAATTAATTTATGTGAATCAATTTACTTAGGACCCTTAAAACTGATGCTTCAACAAGCAGAACATGGAAAATGATGGTAATCTACACAACCCAATTTGATGAATCAATGTCTTTTGAAGTGAAACAATGGGTTAGAAAACGTTAGAAAAACACTTACAATTTACATTTCAACTTCCAGAGTCCCATATATATATATGTATTGTGGCCGGGCGGAGAACAGCAACACAGCAAGAGTTGAGTGAGCCCCGGAGGGTGCGTTTATTGAAACAGATGTGGCAGAAATGAACAATACGGGTGAGTGAGGAGGTGAGATCGTCTTCTTCACGGTGCAGGGTGGATTCTTCCTGAATGGTGTGTTTCCCAGTGACGGTGGCCGGTGCAGGGGTTGGTGCAAGGGACGTGCTTTAACCCCTGAGCATGCAACCCGGAAGTGGGGACCAAGCGGTCACGGCGAGTCTGTGGGAGAAATGACACAAAGACCAGGTAAGTCTCACGATTCATTGGAGATGGCTCTCGTCTCTCTGGTTGCAGCAGACTGCTTATAAAGCTGGTGATGCCGTGACCGATTGGTCCGTGATGAGTGGTTCCAGCTGGTGCTCGTGTGTTGCCAGGGCGACGCTGA
The DNA here is from genome assembly GCF_049309525.1 of Garra rufa. NCBI lineage: Eukaryota > Metazoa > Chordata > Actinopteri > Cypriniformes > Cyprinidae > Garra > Garra rufa. The sequence goes on along the minus strand of NC_133363.1, from coordinate 40,314,704 downwards.
TAGATCCTCGGGACGCCCGTCACACTTCCCCCCCCAAGCGACGTCCTGGTCCTGGAGGTGGAAACAGAAAGGGGAGACAGGGGGTGGGTGGGGAGTGACCCCTGACAGACCTGCATAAGCTGCCCAGGACCGAGAGAGACCGTCGGCATTGTTGTTGCTGGAATCGGCCCGGTGGCGCACATCGAAGTGGAAGTCCTGGAGCGACAGGAACCATCTTGTGACCCGGGAGTTCGTATCCTTGGCCCGGGCCATCCATTGCAGCGGGGCATGGTCTGTGAAGAGAGTAAATTTGCGGCCTAAAAGGTAATACCTTAGCTCCAGGACAGCCCACTTGATGGCGAGCGCTTCTTTCTCCACGGCAGCGTAGTTCCTCTCGGCCCGGGTCAGCTTGCGGCTGATGTAGACAATCGGATGCTCCTCTCCCTCCTGGACTTGGGAGAGCACGGCCCCCAATCCCGTGTCTGAGGCATCCGTTTGGAGCAGGAAGGGGCAACTGAAGTCTGGAGCGCGCAGGATCGGCTCCGTTGTCAAGGCCTGCTTGATCTGTTGGAAGGCGCGCTCCGCTTCCTGGGTCCAGCGTACCTGCTCGGGTTGCCCCTTCCTGGTCAGGTCTGTCAGAGGGGCCGCTATAGAGGAGAAGCTGGGGATGAAACAACGGTAATAGCCGGCCAACCCCAAGAAGGCCCGTACCTGGGTTTTGTTACGTGGCTTTGGGGCTTCCAGGATCGCCTTGACCTTATTTTCCTGGGGTTTGACAAGACCTCTTCCGATCGTGAAACCCAGGTACTTGGCTTCATTCAAGGCAAGATGGCATTTGCGGGGGTTGGCGGTCAGTCCAGCCCGACGGAGCTCAGACAGCACCCTCCTAAGGCGGTCCAGGTGGTCGTCCCATGCCTCCGAGTGGATGACCACATCGTCCAGGTAAGCTGCTGCGTAGCTCTGATGGGGCCGGAGTATGAGACGCTGGAACGTTGCTGGAGCGCCATGTAAGCCGAAGGGAAGGGTCCGGTATTGCCAGTGGCCTGACGGAGTGGAGAAGGCGGTTTTGGGTCTGGCGTCGGCGGAGAGTGGAACTTGCCAATAGCCTTTGGTAAGGTCAAGAGTTGTGATGAACCGGGCCCTTCCCAGGCGCTCCAAGAGCTCATCCACCCAGGGCATGGGGTAGCTGTCGAAGTCTGAGACTTCGTTGAGGCGTCGGTAGTCATTACAGAACCTGAGGGTGCCGTCCGGCTTTGGGACCAGGACTATCGGGCTGGACCAAGGGCTCCGGGATGGCTCGATGACCCCCAGCTTGAGCATCTTCTGAATTTCCTCCTTTATAGCTTGCCGGCGGGCCTTGGGGACTCGATAGGGCCGTTGCCGGACGATGACGCCGGGAGGAGTGCGGATATCGTGAGAGAGGACGTTAGTCTGGCCGGGGGTGTCGGAGAAGACGTCCAGGAACTGACCGACCAGGTGCCGCAGCTCCGTCTTCTGGGAGGCCGACAGGTTGGGGTTAATGTCTACAACCGCGGGTTCTGTGACGGCTAGGGCGATGGCTTGGTTCCTCTCCAATCCACTTCTTTAGTAAGTTGATATGGTATAGCTGTAGAGGTCGTCTTCGCCCGGGCTGTCTCACACGATAGTTAACAGGGCCTACCCTCTCTTCCACCGTAAATGGGCCCTGCCACTGGGCGAGGAACTTACAGGCGACATTTGGGACCAAGACCATCACCCTGTCTCCAGGCTGGAACTCCCGCGGTTGGGCCGGCCGATTATAATGGCGTTGCTGGGCCTGCTGGGACTTCACGAGGTGCTCCCGGACTAATGGCATGACTCTGTCGATCTTGCTTCTCATGTCTTGCACATGCTCCACTACGGTGCGGTAGACGGCCGGCTGCTGCTCCCAGGCCTCTCGGGCTACGTCGAGGAGACCACGAGGCTGGCGACCAAACAGGAGCTCAAAGGGTGTGAACCCGGTGGAGGCTTGGGGGACCTCCCGAATGCCGAAGAGAACGTAGGGTAAGAGCAGGTCCCAATCCTTCTTGTCTTCGGTCGCCACCCTCCGGAGCATTTGTTTCAGGGTCTGGTTGAATCTCTCGACGAGCCCGTCGTTCTGAGGATGGTAGACAGATGTTTTGACTTGTTTTACCTTCAGCAGCCGGCACAGGTCAGCCATTAGCCGGGACATAAACTGGGTTCCCTGGTCAGTCAGAATCTCCGACGGGATGCCCACCCGGCTGGAGAGCAGGAACAGCTCGCGGGCGATGGCTTTGGCGGTGGCTTGGCGAAGGGGGACTGCCTCTGGATACCGGGTGGCGTAGTCAACAATGACAAGGATGTGTTCGTGTCCCCGGCCAGACCTCGGCAACGGCCCTACGATGTCCATCCCGATCCGCTCGAAAGGCACCCCGATGATAGGTAAGGGGATCAGCGGGCTGGGGGGAGGCCTTCGAGGTGACGTGCGTTGACATTCAGGGCAGGCTTGGCAAAAGCTTTTCACCTGGGCTTCCAGTCCCGGCCAGTGGAATCTGTCACGGATCCGTTGGGTAGTGTTCTGGGCGCCCAGGTGGCCCGCCATGGGGTGTGCGTGGGCGAGCTCCAGGACCATCTCCGTCTTCCCCTTTGGCACTACCAGTAGGCGTTTGACCTCCCCCCGTCGCTCCGCGACGCAGTACAACAGGCCGTTTTGAACGATGAAATGTGGGAGGGGGTGAGGGGCCGGCAGGATTTCCTGGCCCTCCAGAACGCGAACCTGTCACCAGCAGTGTTTGAGCCTGTCGTCCTCTTTTTGGGCTTTCCCAAAGTCGCCTCCTCCGGTGACCTGTTGGAAAACATCATGGAAGAGGTTAGTGCGTTGGCCGGCAGACTCACCCTCTCTCCCACTGTCAGTCGTCAGCAGGCTGGAGCGGTAACCGGACCCCCGCGACGGCTGCGACCGCGGCTTGCGGCGGGAGCGGGCAGGCTGTGTGGTTGAGGCCAAGGCGGCGTCCAGCCCCGGCCAGTCTCGGCCCAGCAGTATGGGGACGGGTAGGTCCTTCAGCACTCCGACCTCCAAAGTCCACGACTGTCCATCCTTGTGGAAGGTAAGAAGGTTAGTTTGTACCTGACGTGTGTCTCCGTGGACGCAGGTAATCGGCATTTACGGCTTTGGAGGCTGGCCGGGGCCCGAGGGTGTCGGGCCGCACGAGGGAGACTGCGCTGCCGGAGTCCAACAGGGCCCGGAAGTGACGTCCTCTGACTCTGACTGTGGCGGTAGGTGCTCCTGGGGGTGTTTTCTGGTGGACCACACAGCCTGCCATCCAAGCCTTGACGGGGGTTGACGGCTCCGTGGGCATAGGCTCGTCGCGGGGGCTGGTCAGGCCTGTGTACTGGTCGTGGGGTGCCTTCCGGCGGGCGTCGCTCCTGGGGCACCCTCCGGGGAAATGGCTGCGCTCACTCCCCGACGTCCCGGTGGTAGGTAGCGTCCGCCAGCTCCACGGCGTCGATTACCTCAGCAATGGTTTTGGGTCCCCGCATGCCCGCGGCCTGCCTCATCGAGCGGGGCAAAGCTCTCAGCAGCCGATCTACCACCACCCGTTCGGCAACTTGAGCTGGGGAGGGTGAGTCTTCCAGTAGCCAGTGTTCGGCTAACCGCATCAGATCAGCGGCCTGGGCGCGGACTGGCAACCGTGTTTTAAACTCCCATTCATGGAAGCGTTGGGCGGCAGTGGTTGCAGAAAGCCCGAGACGGCCCAATATCTCTTTTTTTAACTCATTATAATTGTTTTGGGAGGACGCTGGTAAAGAAAAATACGCCCGTTGCGCCTCACCGGAGAGCAGCGGTCCCAGTGCCGCAGCCCACGTACCTCTCGCCCCCCCCTCAGTGCGAGCGAGTGATTCAAACATCTTAAGGTAGGCCTCAATGTCATCACATGCGGTTAGCTTGGGCAGCAGACGGGCAGCGGTGACTCGGGGATTCGGCAGGGGAACGTTCTGGGCGGCCGGTAAGCGTAATTCGGCCAAATACCCTTGAATGTGGCCGTGCTGTTCAGTGAGCAGTTCAAAACATTGCTGCTGGCGGACGCTAACCTCGGCAAGCTGTTTTACTAAGTCCTCCATGTGTGCGGGGAGGAGCGAGCCTAAAAAGAAAGGAGAAAACAACCGGAGGTGAGTAGTGAGACAAAATGGCGGCGGTAAACAAAGTCTTGCTCGTTGGTGTTCTCAGGCCGGCTCTTTCGAACGTCTTGCCCGCATTCTCCACCACCTTGTGGCCGGGCGGAGAACAGCAACAACACAGCAAGAGTTGAGTGAGCCCCGGAGGGTGCGTTTATTGAAACAGATGTGGCAGAAATGAACAATACGGGTGAATGAGGAGGTGAGATCGTCTTCTTCACGGTGCAGGGTGGATTCTTCCTGAATGGTGTGTTTCCCAGTGACGGTGGCCGGTGCAGGGGTTGGTGCAAGGGACGTGCTTTAACCCCGGAGCGTGCAACCCGGAAGTGGGGACCAAGCGGTCACGGCGAGTCTGTGGGAGAAATGACACAAAGACCAGGTAAGTCTCACGATTCATTGGAGATGGCTCTCGTCTCTCTGGTTGCAGCAGACTGCTTATAAAGCTGGTGATACCGTGACCGATTGGTGCGTGATGAGTGGTTCCAGCTGGTGCTCGTGTGTTGCCAGGGCGATGCTGATAGATCCTCGGGACGCCCGTCACAGTATGTATATGTATATAATTGTAATTATATATAGTACAATTATAATTATTACTTTATATTATAGAATATTTAATATTCCAATAATAATAATATCTTAAAATATTTTAAAAAATTTATAAATATTAAAACAATAATATTTATTAATATTTTCAGATTAATATGTATGTATAAATCTTAAAATATTAATTAATAATACAAATAATAAATAAATAATATACATAACTGCAAGTATATATAATTATATTGCTGTATATTATAATATATAATATTTAATATATTATTTTTAAATAATTAACATATGAAATTTCTATTATTATTTGTTAGTATTTTAGGATTTATATGTGTGTGTGTATATATATATATATATATATATATATATATATATATATACACACACACACACACACCTTAAAATATTAATAAATAAATTATATA
>NC_133363.1:40266924-40309093 GCF_049309525.1 Garra rufa | reverse complement strand
ATATATATATATATATATATATATATATATATATAATTTAATATATTTATTTTTTTAAATAATTAAAAACATTACAAATTCAACAAATGAAAAATTATATATAGTGCCATTATATATTGGGTATTATTACCTTTTGTTGCTAAAATGTACATAGAAACATAGACAATTATATCCAGGAGCATACATATCTATGCAAATAAAATTTAGGTTGTATATCTTAACCTCCTTTATTATTATTTTTTTATATACCAATATTAAAACTTTACAAATTCTGTTTTGTACTGACTGTAAACTGTGTAGCAATTATGCATGTAAATAGAATAGCAATCACTGGTTGGTCAAAACAACCATGACACATTTTGGAGAGGAGGGCCATTGTTTTATCCATGTAACAAGTAAACCAAGTTGAACTGTTCCAATGTATTGGATAACCTACAGCATTTTAATAATAAAAAGAGATGAGAATCTAAAGAGTCAAAAAGCACAGGTCACTGCAAGCCCTTGTGAAAGCACTTAAAGTGATATCATGTACTACCAATTGTTCTTGAGGCAAGACCTAAACAAGATCAAGACTTCAGTACTGCAGTAAATTACCAAGCTAAGTGCATACAGTGCACATGGATATGAATGGTCAGACTGAAAGGTTAGATTATTAACCTGCTGCCCTGCCTCACATATGGTTCACGCAGCCATCAACCAGTACAATAACCACTAGTGGTCTGTGCGCTCAATAGACTGCTCAAGTAGAATGTTATTAGTAATGGGTCGCTGTCTTGATTTCTGTCCCACTCAAATGGCTACTCTTCATTGGGCAGGGATTGAGCGGCCATTAATCAGAAGGCTGGCAGCTGCTGGACTAAAACTAAAGCTGTTGGATTTGCAGTCTGTGTAACAGGGAGGTGACTGCTTTCACAACCATAGTCAATAGGCCCTTTTCACAATGCACGTGACGTTACTTCCGACATACATGTCAATGGACCATTGATAGGTTAAACAATTAAACTAAAGTTGAACTTCACAGTAAACACTTTTGAAATAGTTTTTAGCTTCTATAACAGTATCTGAAGGGATAGTAAGGGTAAAGTGTTACGGTTCATGAAGAAAAAAAACTACCGAATCACTTGGCATCTACAGTTGAGGTCAAAAATAGCTGGTCCCATTTCCGAATCTGCAAAATGTTAATTATTTTGCCAAAATAGGAGGGATCATACAAATTGCATGTTATTGTTTATTTAGTACTGACCTGAATAAGATATTTCACATAAAAGATGTTTACATATAGTCCACAACTAATAGTTGAATTTATGAATTTATGACCCTCTTCAAAAGTTTTAAGTGATTCTTAATACTGTGTTGTTACCTGAATGATCCACAGCTGTTTTTTTGTTTAGTGATAGTTGTTTGTTGATAGAGCCCCTTGTTTGTCCTGAACAGTTAAACTGCCTGCTGTTCTTCAGAAAAATCCTTCAGGTCCCACAAATTCTTTGGTTTTTGAGCATTTTTGTGTATTTCAACCCTTTCTAACAATGAATGGATGATTTTAAGATCCATCTTTTCACACTGAGGGACTTTCTATAACACTATTACAGAAGGTTCAAACACTGATGCTTCAGAAGGAAACATGTTGCATTAAGAGCCGGGGGTGAAAACTTTTGGAATTTGAAGATCAGGGTAAATTTAACTTATTATGTCTTCTGGGAAACATGTAATTATCTTCTGTAGCCTCTGAGGAGCAGTACTAAATGAAAAAAAATATGATATTTAGGGGCATAATAAGAAAAATGTAAACATTTCCATTCTGTTCAAAAGTTTTCACCCCTGGCTCTTAATGCATGTTTTTCATTCTGGAGCATCAGTGGACGTTTGAAGTTTCTGTGATGGTTGCATATGACTCCCTCAGTTTTCCTCAGTGTGAAAAGATGGATCTCAAAATCATTCAGTCATTGTTGGAAATGGTTCAAATACACTAAAATGCTGGAAAACTAAAGAATTTGTGGAACCTGAAGGATTTACCTAAAGAACAGCAGGCAGTTTTTATAAATTCAACTATTATTTTCTCTTGTGGACTATATGTAGACATCTTTTATATAAAATACCCAATTCAGGTCAGTATTAAATAAACAATAACATGCATTTTGTATGATCCCTCTTATTTTGGTATAATAATTAACATTTTGCAGATTCTGAAAGGGGTAAACTTTTAACTCTGTAAACTTTTGACCTCAACTGTACCTGAAATAGAAGAACATTTAGCATCTTGAGCGACTTCCACTCAATTTTGGTGTGCTAGGCTATTTTCTTTTAACAGTATATATGCCTACATCTAACACACATATCCTAGTCTATGTGCTCCTGATCATTTTTGCTTTGCGCTTAGGCTCAGCTCTCTGGAGAGTGAGGCGAGGTCTTAAGTAGAACAGGTGTTCACATTTTTTAAGGAGAGGCAGAAAGTCTATCTTTGTCGCGGACAGAAGGCTTGAAGGGAGAAATGCTGGCCAGTAGTACAGATACGCATCGCCCGTTGGGCAGAGTTCCAGTGCGCGGCAGTTGGAGACGCGCGGCCTGTCTTATCTTCTGTCCGGAGACAGCTGTGACGCAGCAGTGCGTAGCGCCGCAATCAGGTGTGAGTCACCTGAGCGGAATGCTGATAGCGGGACAATCTGACAGCCGCTCCCGCGCTCATCACGAGAGGACGGAAAGAGACAGACAGCGACGCCTTACAGCAAATGGTGACCTTTAAGAAGATTAATTTGTTTACCAACAAAGGAGGTGGCTGTCACAAGGCTGGTGATGATCATGATGCTGTCAGTCGGATGAGAGAGAGTTTAGTGAAGTCATCTGTTAAGTTTATCTTCTCTGTCAGTCTTTCATCAACAGCTGTAAGGACATTACTCCAGTAAAGACCAGTAATGCTAATGAACTATTTTACAGAAATAATAAAGACTGTATTATAGGCCTACATATGATTATAATAGTGTCCTTCCTCCTTTTATTTTTATTTTTCATTTTACTTTAATGCTCTAGTCACACTCTAAAAAATGCTGGGTTAAAAACTAACCCAGAGATTGGGTTGTTTTGACCCAGTGTTTGGGTTAAATGTTTACCCCAACCTTCTGGGTAGTTTTAATAAAATTATTGCTAAAAAAAATTGCTATACGTGACCCTGGCACACAAAACCAGTCATAAGGGTCAATTTTTGGAAATTGCGATTTATACATCATATGAAAGCTGAATAAATAAGCTTTCCACTGATGTATGGTTTGTGGTCAAGATGCAACTATTTGAAAATCTGGAATCTGAGGGTGCAAAAAAATCTAAATATTGAGGAAATCGCCTTTAAAGTTGTCCAAATCAAGTTCGTAGCAATGCATATTACTAATCAAAAATTAAGTTTTGACATATTTACAGTAGGAAATTTACAAAATATCTTCATGGAACATGATCTTTACTTAATATCCTAATTATTTTTGGCATAAAAGAAAAATTGATCATTTTAACCCATACAATGTATTTTTGGCTATTGCTATAAATATACCAGTGCGACTGGTTTTGTGGACTAGGGTCATATATTTCTTGTTTAAAATGAACCCAAAATAGGTTGGAAAATAACATTTATAAATATTTTCAATAAATTTGTGACCCTGGAACACAAAACCAGTCATAAGTTTTGTAGCAGTAGCCAACAATACATTGTATAGGTCAAAATTATCAAAATTATTAAATAAAGATCATGTTCCATGAAGATATTTTGTACATTTCCTGCTGCAAATATATCAAAACTTAATTTTTGATTAGTAATATGCATTGCTAAGAACTTTGGACAACTTTAAAGGTGATTTTCTCAATATTTAGATTTTTTTGCACCCTCCATTCCAAATTTTCAAATAGTTGTATTTAGGCAAAATATTGTCCTAACAAACCATACATCAATGGAAAGCTTATTTATTCAGCGTTCATATGATGTTTAAAAAAAAAATAGACCCTTATTATTGGTTTTGTGGTCCAGGGTCACATTTATTAAGTAGTTGAATAAATAATAATGAAATAATAAACATCTTGGTTATTAAAAAATGTTCACTTTTTTGAACATCTTGAGTTTTAATTTTACTTGTCGTCATTTTCACTATTGTTAGAAAGGAAAAGAAAAGAAAAGAAAAGAAAAGAAAAGAAAAGAAAAGAAAAGAAAAGAAAAGAAAAGAAAAGAAGATTTTGACTAAAACATTTTTATTGGTTATAAAGATGAACAAATTCAGCAAAATCAATTGCCTAAATAATACCAAAGACAAAAACAACCACAAAAAGTTAAATCAAAACATTTAAATATTAACACATTTTATAGTTTTTACACTTAATCTTGTTTTTCGGTATTAGGTAAAAGCGTATTTTCCCATATTTAGGCCCTAAATATAGGCCTTTAGTATTTACGCATACTAAATTAGCTAATAGACGTAACTAATACTCCGCAACATTCCTTAAGACATGTGAAAATGAGGAAAAAACTAATGAATATTAGCAAAAAATGTCTTGCCCTGAACAGTACGTTGAGTCTTCTGCCGTTTTTTTCGACGCCTGACCCCCTCCTGTGGCCTTATAGGTGAGTAAAGCGAATACCGCCTTTTTTTTCTGTTAAGAGCTGGCGCGGCCGTTTGTAAAATTAATTTGTCTGGCTTCTGGTCATGGCTTCCAGCTATTTTTAGCTGTACAAAACAGCTGTTATAAGGATGATATTTCAAACTGGTGTGTATTAAGCTATTATTTTAATGTATTATCTTAATTACGAACACACTAGTCTGTAGTGCAAATAGTTGTACAGTTTTACTGCACTTTGTTGTTATTGTTGTCGTTACTCTACAGCGGCTAATGAACCGAACACTCACACATGAGCACAAAATCTCGGTTTACACTCACGCGTTCGTGTCTAAAGCATTTACTTAAAATCTCAAGAAGCAAGTTCTTTGTAATTCAGTGTGGATTCCGAAAGTATGTGAATTCTGACGCAGCTGGCGTGTTCACTACAATAAAACTAGGCCTGTTGGTGGAGCCCGGAGAAACGCTAATCCCCGGTTTACTCGACAATAAAGACCAGGTGTTAACTGTTTTGGTTGAATGAAAAAATCAGAGACATTTAAACGATGATTGATAGTGATTCAACAGAGCAAACAAACTCTGCCCGTCTGACTGCTTCAGTCAGTCAACATAAACTCGTGACAGCGCTATTCTCATTTGCCCACAGAGGGCGCCACCGCAACGGAAATAATCCACCAGACTACTGTACACCTGAACCTGAAATTTATAAGAGAAACTGTTACAAATCCAGCTACCTCATGAACCTGAAACAAACCTTGCCCCAGTGCCCTACACATTCGAGAAGCAGTGAATGATTCATGGGCTTTAGTGTTAAGAGGTTTTGACCCTCAAACCTCAGCGTTAATTTTTCAACAGCAAAGCTGGGTTGAGAGTTTAAGCAGACAAACTACTAGTCTGGTGTTTGTCTGATCCATCAATAAGGATTGTTGTAGATATTGCAGCATTTGCCTGAATCACCTGTCTGCATACTAAGAGAAATCAGTGTTTGAATAAAGACTATGAGGTGAGTGTCTATTTGCACCAGGTGAGCTACTGAAGTCACCACACACCTGGACTACTTCAATATGAGCAAGCTGCTCCACTCTTTAACCCATGTTTTACTGACAAACAAACATTTTTTGAAGACACATGTGCGGTTGAGAGGAATTCCAGTGCCTCCCTGCCCTTAGGGTCCTCCAAACAAAGAAAGCTTTCATTTTTAAGCAAGGAGAAAAGTGTGCGTTAGGTCACACGGGCCAGGGTTGTGTTACCTGTATCCTAGCAATGCACCTTTTACAGCATTGCCATGAGAGCTTGATGGGAAGACAGATAAAAGAGAATGAGACATGTTTCATTTACGTATTTATTAAAAGTACAACAATAACAAACAACTGTTTTTTTTCTCCTGTCTTCCAAACTTTAAAGATGGAGAGAAATAATAACGATTATATACTTGTACAAAGAAGAAATCTAACAATGTCAAGCACAACAATCACCACTAAGCCACTGAATGTGAAAGTTTAACACAAACACAATAAATGCACATTACTTAAAATATATTCAACAATTTGTTGAGAAAGAGATTTGACTTTTTTTTTTCTCTCAAAGAAAACACATTGTTTGCTTAGATGAAGAATAAATCATTTCCTGAATAACTTCAGTACCTTCTATTTAGTCTTCGCCAGATGACATCAAAAGGTTTAAACACATTTCAAGGAATCCTAGTCAACTTTATCAAAATAAAGTCTTCGAGCTAAATTTATGCACACAGATGTCACACATCTTGTCTACAGTCTGTGAAGTACATAATGCACCTAAACGCTATACTTTCATCCATGATTCCTGTACAACACATTGAGAGACCAGAAATTTTCAAAAGGCATGCAAATAGCTCCTGAAAGTACTGTACATGATCCGGCTTTCACAAAGCCCACTTCCCTTCTTCAAGCCCTTCTCCATATCCTATGAGCATCTGACGTATAAAAATACAGGGTTAACCCTACAAAAACCTGCCAGCAGTACAAGCCCCACCTTTCAACAGTTACAAACAGAGGTAAGAGCATTAACTTTCCCATTCCACTTCTGAAAAAATATTTGGTAGCAAAATAGAGTCTACAGTACAAATGGCATGGATTTCAGAAAATAGGCATGCATAATTAATTATAAGACATATTTACAAGTTCAACCCTGAGCGGTCCAACACTGGACAACCCACTTACTCGACAATATGGATAAACACCTGTGTAGAAGTCTTCCATATACTATTTACAAACTCTGTTATGAAAGTTGATGCGAAGGCACACTCACTCAGTTTTATTTCTGGAGGATGAGATATGAAGTGCCGACTTCTTAGTGTGCGAAATGATGTAATGCCCAGTTTTCAAAATCTATCACAACATATAGAAACTTCTTCTCCAAAGCGGACAATTGAGAGACCTCAGCAGACCTTGAAGAGTCTCACCCACTCAGAAAGACACTGAGCGAATAACAATAAAAGCACGACAACACATGGAGTTATAAGAGTTATGAATCCAACAATTCACATTCATTCACACAGAACAGACGGCCGGTTCGCTGCAGACAAAGATGAAATCAACACTAGAAAAAATGCTCAGTGAGGATGAATGGCACAATTATAACATCCTCAAATAATGTCCACATATATCTTTAGCTTGGTTAGAGATGAAAAACACTACAACTGGAAAACTGCTGTAGGAAAAGGATCAGGCTCTTTGTGGCCCTAACATTTCAACAAACATAACAGAGATATTGTGAAGCATAGATAACACTTTCACTTTCAAGTGTTACATAAACTGTTATGTGCGCATATGAAGTTTGTTATATAGTATTCTGTGTAGTGAAAGCACATTTCACTGGCTAGGCTGAAACGGGATATTGAAATTCGTTTTGGGATAACCTGGGAAATATATATTAATTTGAGTTTTCAATGTGTTAAATCTTTCTTATGAGTAAGTTCACAAGCTCTTGATATGTGTTACAAATCATTACGACTTGGGCCAAGTTTCCATTATTCTGTTGAACTGATATTTGAAACTGATTTCTCAAAAAAGCACTTTTTTCATGTCTCAAAAACTAAATCAAGCCCTTTATATATCTGTTGTGGTAGACGTGTACCTAACCCAGCAACATAAAAGGACAGGATAAAGGAGAGATTTTACATTTACATGCTATATAACAACATATAACATAAATGGCAATATTTGATATCAATAATGGCAATAAAAAATGGCTAACAACATAAAAAAACGAATATATACATATACTGTATTACACTCCAGCGTGAGAAAGTGCTACCGAGTCTGTGGAACCCAAATGGTTGGTGGGTCTTCGGACTTTGACTCCTGGAGGAACTTTTTCTTTTTTTTCCAGATCTTGTGGTTTGTGTATGTTGTATATATGTAGGGAGTGTTTTTTTCCTATGACACACTGGAGCAGCGGATGGAGGGGGAGCCCATCTGAGTGAGCACTTTGTCCAGCCACTGTAGAGGACCGTTCAGGTGCAGTTCTATCCAGCAGGGGGTGCTAGTCACTGTCTGCCGCCTGAGAGTATTAAAAAGAGAGAGAAATATGCACTTCATATCACATTTCTTTAGCAATGAGCAATTTCAGTGATTGGCACATGGATATTATTGCACATTTTAATTATCTGTTGCATACCTTTGCTTTGATCACAAATCATTTGAGACGTTTCTTTTGGACAAGAGCATGTTCTTGCATTTAAAACAGCTTGATGGAGCAGAACACAAGACATCTTTAATTGTCGACTATGGTTATCATTTAAAACTTAGCAGCTCTTTTAGACATATTTTGCTTTATATTAAATGCCACCTGGTTCGATATTTTGTTTTCTAATTTAATAAAATTGGAACAAAGTGGAACATTAAAAAGACCCAAAAATCGAAAATTAAGTGATCATTTTTTCTCATCTTGTTTAAAACCTGTATGATTTACGTTCTTCTGTTGAACATAGAAGAGAGATATCTCAATTTCTTTTGTCCATACAATACAAGTCATTGGCCACCAAAATATCTTTCGTGTACCACAAAAGAAAAAGAAAAGGTCATACAGTTTTGGAACACCATGAGGGCGAGTAGATATCAGAATATAACATTTTGGGTGAACTATGTCTTTAAGTTTCCATGATCATACAAAAAATATTTAAAGGTTTGTTTTTAAAACTCATATATATACTACCAGTCAAAAGTTTTAGAACAGTAAGATTTTTAATGTCTTTTTAAAGAAGTCTCTTCGGCTCCCCAAACCTGCATTTATTTATTGTGAAATATTTTTTACATTTAAAATACATTTTCTATTTGAATATATTTTAAAATGCAATATATTCCTGTTATTTCAAAGCTAAATTTCTAGCATTATTACTTCAGTCACACGATCCTTCAGAAATCATTCTAATATTTTGATTATAAAAAACATTTATTATCACTATGTTGAAATGAATGTTTAATGAATAGAAAGTTCAGAAGAACATCATTTATCTGAAATAGAAATCTTTTGTTACATTATAAATGTCTTAACCATCACTTCTCATCATTAAATTATCATTTTTATCATTTCTATAATTTCTTTCCCACAAAAAAAAAAGTATACTGACTCTGAAGCTTTTAAATGTTAGTGAATAAGGTTACAAACGTTTTTACTTCAGACAAAAGCTGATCTTTGGATCTTTCTATTCATCAAAGAATCCTGAAAAAAAAAAATACTCAACTGTTTTAAATATTAATATTAATAATAAAAAAGTATCATGTGACACTGCAGACTGAAGTAATGATGCTGAAAATGTAGCTTTGATCTCAGAAATAAATTACATTTTAAAATATATTAAAACAGAAAGCATTTATTTTAAATAGTAAAAATATTTCACAATACTACTGCTTTTGCTGTATTTTGGATCTAATAAATACAGACTTTTTTCAAAAAAACATGACTGGTAGTGTATATTTACTGTGAATGACTGGCAGAAAATAGTTCACAGAGTTTGCCGGTTTGTCTGGATTAGAGCTATGTGTGTAAACTCTGTTCTGCTGTTCTCTGCTTTGGTCCCTCACAGGGATGGTATTCGCTGCCAAACACACCTCTTTTACATTCCACAATGCTTACACAATACTTGTTCCCCTCACTTGTGCTCACACACACACACACACACACACACACACACGCACACATACACGTGAACAGACTCAGTCCTGGAAGTGCTGTTCATAACACCTTACACTGCTCCACTCCTCAATGGGACTTCCTCTAACCCTTCCACCCACACACACACACGTGTGTAAGTCTCTCTTCAATCTCAGTTCCTCTCCTCCTACATGAGTTAGTCACTACAGGACTGAGAGAATAATTCAGAAACAAAAAATATAGACAAATAGATCTTAATTTAAGGTTAAAACAACTAAATCTATAATGAAAATAGCCAGCAATAAATCTGGAGTGACGCCCGTTTCAAAAAGTGAAAAACACATTTTTATGGGGAAAAAGATTTTTTATTTGTAGAGATATTTGTAGCAGCGGGTCAATCAACTGGAGATCAACAGAAAACAACACCCACTGCTACATTTTAAATGAACCCTACTTGAAGCTAGACTACCGTTGGGTCAGTAAGATTTTGTCTCTTAGGCTCATCTGAAATATTATTACAGTTTAAAATAACTGTTTTCTAATTTAATATATTTTAAAATGTAATTTATTCCTGTGATGGCAAAGCTAAATCTTCAGCATCATTACTCCAGTCTTCAGTGTCACATGATCCTTCAGAAATCATTCTAATATGCTGATTTGCAGACAGAGAAACCCAAGAACACCATTTTATTTGAAACAGAAATCTTTTGTTACACTATAAATTTCTTTACTGGCACTTCATTAAAAGAAAAATCCAAACGTTTGAATGGTAGCGCATGTATTTTAAAAAAAATATGTTTAATTAAACTGCCCATGTTGTTTTGAATCACTTCACAATGTAATTCTTATATATTTCAGATCCTTTTCATTACATCTCTATCCAACCATGTGTCTGACCACTGTTTTTCTTCCCTTGCAGCTTCTTGTATTGATCCTTTGACTCTCTCTTATTCTTCAAAATGAGTTTCTCAGTAAATTTTTCAGTGTAGGTTTAAAAGAACCGCATTCACTTGAAACAGAAATCCTCTGTAACACTATAAATGTCCTTACTGTCACTTCTAATCAATTTACTGCATCTCTAACCACATTCAAAAAAGAAAAATGAAAATTCTTACCAACTCCAAAACTTCTGAATAGTAGTGTACATGCAGCGCAATATTGTGTTTTAAACAGAGGTGTCAAGTAACGAAGTACAAATACTTCGTTACCTTACTTAAGTAGAAATTTTGGGTATCTATACTTTACTGGAGTAATTATTTTTCAGCCGACTTTTTACTTCTACTCCTTACATTTTCAAGCAATTATCCGTACTTTCTACTCCTTACATTTTAAAAATAGACTCGTTACTCCTATTTCTTTTCGGCTCAATTGTGTTCATTCATGTCATCGTTCAAAAAAGAAAAAAACTATCCAGATAAATTGCGCCATCCACATGAATTTGTGAATTTGGTTGTGGTTGGATGAGAAGTAAAAACATATCCCATTCCGACACCCTATTGGTTTGTACGCGATCCATCACACCTGCACGTGACACAAATCACGTCACACTCCAGCAGGGATGTACTGGCCATCAGAGAGAACCGGGACATTCCCGGTGGGCCGGTGGAGTAGTGGGCCGATCGCCGTAGCGAGGCAGACCTCCCCCATATTAGGCGCTGTTTTAAATGACATTCGAAACTGCAAATAGCCCAAAAGTGTGAAGCGGCGGGATCAGTCACCCGCACAGAGCTGACGAATGTACGCTGTGCTTCCACCGCGATGTAAAGTGATAAACAGCGCAAGTTGCTTGACGCATTCAGATTTAGAGTTGTGTTAGGCAGTTGTGTGATATGAGAACATTAAAGGTTCTGTAGGTTCTGCTGGGCTGCTGAAAACAGCTGCATGATGAGGTAAAGTGATAAACGTCAATACATAATTACTGTCATTTTTATTACAAATTTTATAGTTTATTATTATGAATTATAAAAAAAAAACCATATAACTATTGTAATGTTTTCTTGTGATGATATCTTACTAATACTAGTCAGTTAATATCTGGCAAAAATGTCTTTCTTTTTAAATGTTAAATTGTAATTCATTTTAATTGGAGAAAATTTTTTATTCCGTAAGAGCCTGATTAAGGATAAATATCAGTGCCTTATATAAATAAGGTGTTTACTACACATATTAAAGTTCTTAAAGGGACAGTTCACCCAAAAATAAAAATTGTCATTATATACAACATCATGTTATTTTAATCCTGTATGAACTTCTTCATTCTTCTGTGGAACATAAAGGAAGATACTCTGAGAAATTCAAAAATGTTGTCTTTAGAGTAGAAATCAAGGGTACATGAATATCTTTGGTTACATTCTACAAAATGTCTTTTGTGTTCTACAAAAGTAAGTAATTTTTACAGAATTTATTAGCAATAAATGTCCTGCATTCTAGCTCAAAATCAGCGCTTTACTGCATGCATTTCTATGTGACAAAAATGCATTATTCATTTGTTGCATTTGAATTCAGTATCTATCATTATTTGATTCTGTCCTGTTTTATTCATACATTTATTTACTTCAATTAAAGGCCCTATAACCCAAACAAAACTCACAGGGGAACTTGTGGGCTGGATTTGTCCAAGGCCAAATTTGAACCCCAGTCCAGCCCTGCACTCCAGCAAGGATATAGCCAGTGTCTGGGTCGTTACTCAAAAAAGATTATTTCTTACAAGATATTATTTCTCCACTACTAGCTTATTTATCAAACGGGTGC
Source organism: Garra rufa (assembly GCF_049309525.1). Classification (NCBI taxonomy): domain Eukaryota; kingdom Metazoa; phylum Chordata; class Actinopteri; order Cypriniformes; family Cyprinidae; genus Garra; species Garra rufa. The sequence continues at coordinate 40,296,622 of NC_133363.1, read as the reverse complement.
TTTCTCTTCATCCACTGCAAATGAAGCTACAGTAGGTAGTTTGGTAGAGGGATGTTTGAATAAATTAGCGTTTGCGATTGACAACACGATTGACAATGTTGCGATAACACAATACTTATAGTCAGCAACTAGTCATCATATCTCCCGCTTCGTGAAACACGTTAATGCTCAGTAGTACACATTTATGGTTCTTTAATGTATTTGCATTGTAATAAAATGCATTTATTTTCATTGGGCATATATGCGACTGAAACAGGTAGCCTAGTGCATCCCAAATTTTTCAACATTAACATTTTAATATAACATAGTCACTATGGCCTTTAGAAATGTTTTTTGGGGAGGTGGGGTAGTGCACAATAGGCCCCTGTGGCACGGCCCAATCTTTTGTCCTTAATGGCATTTTTTTTCCTTACATTACTTTTACTTTTTTACTTTAAGTAGTTTTGAAACCAGTACTTTTATACTTTTACTTGAGTAAGCTTGAGTTGATCCTAGTATCTATACTTCTACTTGAGTAAGAATGTGAATACTTTTGACACCACTGGTTTTAAATCACTTCAAAATGCAACCGTTCTGTTTTATACCCTTTTCATTACAGCTCTAACTAACAATGAGTGTCTGCCCACAGTTTTTTTTTCCTTGCAGCTTTTTGTATTGATTGTTTGACTGTCTCGCGTTCTTCGACACGAGTTTCGCAGTAAATCTTTCATTCGTCTATGAATAGAAGCCTGGCTGTTTATAAGAGCAGTGCTGAAATACAGTATAAGCACAGGCCGCAGTCTCCGCCAGTCTACATAGTGTATTAAGAAAAAGAGAAAAAGAGATGGAGTAGTGGAAAGAGAAAACGCAGGAGAGTAGAGTCAAAGCAGAAGTGAGGAAGGCTCTTTCTACAGTCAAAAGTTAGATTACCAGTCAAAAGATTTTTACTGTTTTTTTTTTAAAGAAGTCTCTTCTGCTCACCAACCCTAGTAGTACAGCAAAAACAGTAATATTTTGAAATATTTTTACTATTTAAAATAACTGATTTCTATTCAAATATATATTAAAATGTAATTTATTTCTGTGATTTTAAAGCTGAATTTTAAGCATCATCATCATCCAGTCACATGATCCTTTAGAAATCATTGTAATATTCTGATTTGCTGCTCAAAAACCATTCATTATCATTATTATTATTTTGAAAACAGCAAAGTAGAATTTTTTCAGGTTTCTTGAATAGAAAGTTCAGAAGAACCGCATTTATCTGAAATAGAAATCTTTTGTAACATAATACATGTCTTTATTATCACTTTTGATCCATTTATAGCATCATTGCTAAATACAAGTAATAATTTCTATTAATTTTTCCCCCTCAAAAAAAAATAAAAAATCATACTGACTACAAACTTTTTAAACAGTATAGTGTATAATGTTACAAAAGCTTTTTATTTCAGATAAATGCTGATCTTTAGATCTTTCTATTCATTAAAGAATCCTGAAAATATGTACTCAACTGTTTTAAATATTTATAATAATAATAAATGTTTCTTGAGCAGCAAATCAGCATATTAGAATGATTTCTGAAGGATCATGTGAGTAATGATGCTGAAAATTTAGATTTGACCACAGGAATAAATTACTTTTTAAAATATATGCAAATAGAAAGCAGTTATTTTAAATAATACAAATATTTTACAATATTACTGCTTTTGCTGTATTTTGGATCAAATAAATCCAGGCTTGGTGAGCAAAATAGACTTAAAAAACATTCAAAATCTTACAGTTTAAAAACTTTTGACTGGTAGTGTATCTCTTCTATGCAGATACTATAAAATGATTAAAACATTTAATGTCAAGCTTCTGACAAGACAATGGTTTTTAGCTTAGGTGACAAACTGAAAGAATATCAAGTTCAGACTTCAGAATTCAGACAATGCACTGAGCTGTTCTACGTCATGATGTTCACGGACGTGATGGTAAATACAGGGTCCGACCATAAAGAGCTGGAATGACATTTTTAAACTGCAACGGGGACAGTTTGTCAGCACTTAAAGAGGAGGATCTGAAGGTGGGGAGACGTGGAGGGGCGTGAGAGAGAGAGAGTGGGTGTCTGCTGAAACCCGACACAGCTCAGATTGTGTCTCCACACGCCAAGCTGTCTGGAAACCACAGTCTCACTCTCACACCAGTCATACTCTTTCCTACTTTCTTCTCAAGCTTTCGTTACACATGTCCCTGGTCAGAACCCACAACTGCTTCTGATTAGGGTCTTGGTTCCTTGGGCTCAAACAATGAAGTTACTCAAAAGAGCAAGAGGGGGAGAAAAGGAGAAAGAGACCAGGAAACTCTGAGACGTTTTGAAGCACACCATGTGTGAGTTTGTTTGGTGTGGAATGATTTGCCAGCGCAGACCTAACAGTTTATATGACGGACACGCTAAGCTGGTGGACACCGGGTTGTCTTGCTACGTCAGAGCTCTTCACCAGAGCAGGAAAAAGTGTTACCACAGACCCTTTCTTGACCCCAAAGGCCTGTCTATACTAAAATAGCTTTAAACTGACACTCCCTACTATTGTTCTATGGAGCAGGAAAATTGTTTTTATTATCAACTCCTACCTTTACTATTTAATTCTGCTGATATTAGAGATTTTTTACTTACTTACTATTCTATACTATTTTATTTAAATAACTTAAAAGGTTAGTTCACCCAACAATGACCATTCTGTTATTGATTGCTCACCCTCATGTCATAGTTTCATAACATTAAAGTTAAACCACTGATGTCACCTAGACAATTTTGTCCTTACTATACCCTTCTGGGCCTGGGAACTTTTCAGTTGTGTTGCTGTCTATGCAGAGTCAGAAAGCTCTCGGATTTCATCAAAAATATCTTAATTTGTGTTCTGAAGATGAATGAAGGTCGTACAGGTTAGAAATGACATGAGAGTGAGTAATTAATGACAGAATTTTCATTTTGAGGTGAACTATCCCTTTAATATAAACCAAAAAAATAAAAAATGATTTAAATGAACGTGTAATTATTTGATCCTAAGTACAGCAAAATTTTGAAATAATTTACTGTTTAAAATAACTGCTTTCTATTTGAATATATTTTAAAACGCAATTTATTCCTGTGATTTCAAAGCTGATTTTTTTTTAAATTTGAATTGTGAATTTTATGTTGAAAACAGCTGAGTAGAATTTTTCAGGTTTCTATAATGAATAGAAAGTTTAGAAGAACATAATTTATCTGAAATAGAAATCCTTTGTAACAGTATAAATGTATTTATCATCACTAGGAATCAATTTAAAGCATCCTTGCTAAATAAAAGTATTCATTTCTATGATTATATTGACAGCTTTTGAATGGTATAGAGTATAATGGTACAAAAGCTTTTTATTTCATCAAAAAATCCTGAAAAATAATTAAATATTGATAATAATAATAATAATAAAATAAAAACTTTTCTTGAACAGCAAATCAGCATATTAGAATGATTTCCGAAGGATCATGTGACGCTGAAGAATAGAGTAATGATGCTGAAATGTAGCTTTGATCACAGAAATAAATTACATTTTAAAATATATTCAAATAGAAACCAGTTAATTTAAATACTAAAAATATTGCACAATATTACTGGTTTAGCTATATTATGGATTAAAAAAATGCAGGCTTAGTGAGCAAACAAAAATTATTTAAATTCTTACTGTTCAAAAACTTTTGACTGGTAGTGAATATCATCTAACACTCACTTAAAAGTCAATCTTTAAAAACTAATTTATTTTAATAACCCTTTCAATTATTCTTTAGCATCTATTATAAATATTCTGTAAATTATACTGTAAATATTTGGTACTAACAAAAATTGGTTTCTATTTATGGTTTATTTGATTAAAATCAAGTCATTACAATAAATCTAAATGTAAGAGCAAATAAAATGTTGTAGTGTTTTTATGTCTTTCAGTATTCATAAATCTTTACCTACAAAAAGCTGATTACGACAATCAAACTCAAAAGAATTTAACAGGAAGCGCGGGTGGCTTCTGTGGTTTTGGGTAACACCACTTCACAAGTGAATCAAAAGTCTTTGAGCGAGTCAAATCAAGGCCACATTCCAAGAGTTGCAAGCGTGCTGACAGATAGGTAAGGAGTGAAGTGATTGCAGTAATCGTACCTGTACTCGGCTCCCCAGCCCTTCACGAAGCTCATGCGAATGGTGCACATGCGGGTGAGCTGGTACACGGCCTCAAAACCCTGATTCACAGACTGGGCCAACAGAGCTGCAAACTCCTGGTTATTAAAGATCTTCAGATTACAGCCTGGATGGACACAAAGCAGTTCGAATAAGTTCACACAACCAAAATCAACCAGAACAAACTAAAATCACAAAACAGATGCAACAGAATGTCATGCAACTATCAAAAAGGAAGCTCTGTTTTATACTTTTTAGTACAGCTATTGAGTAACCAAGTTGTTGAACTCTCAGTTAATGCTGAGGGTCTCTCGTTTTATCTTACCAGGTGGGATCTTGCAAACAGTGGCTGGGTGCCAGCCGTAACGCTGGTTACAGTTGGGACTCTGAACAAAAATGGCACTGTCACTTAAACACTCCGCAAACACCTCACCACCAATGTAGTACAAACGCACACCCCGGCCTGCAAAAACAGAAGGGTGTTAAAATTTAATATGTATTTATTTTTAAACAGTGCTGGTTAATGAATGAGTGATTTAGACCAACGGTGTGTGTACCAATGTGTCTGCGTGTGAGCTCCACAGCTGCGTTGCGATTCACGTTGGACAGCAGGCCCAGGCAGAAGCGCTCAGAGTTGGACGGATCTGTGAAGCCGTCTACTGTTAAAGAGGGCTGGGAAGCATGGAAAGTTTCACCGACTCTCTGGTTCAGCTCATAGTAGGAAATAGAGCACCAGAACGCTGGTTCACAGTATGTCACCGGCTGTAGATCTGAGAGAAAGAGAAAAAAGGAACATTAAAAGGAGAGAATCCAAAAGGCACAGACATACTCGGAAATAGGCGGTGGAAAAGAAACAGAAAGAAAAAAGGAAAAAGGACAGGAAAAAGAAAAACAAACAAATGGGTGGGGATACCCGAATAGACAGAGGACGGGGGCTGGGAACTGACGACACTGTGATGTCACGAGTAAACCTTACTTCCCAGAAATAAAGGCTGAATCGGGAAATACCATCATCACTTGGACGCAAAACTAGAAAATTACAGGCTTATGGCAATGGCCTTTCTCTCCGAGACATACGCACACACCACTGCCGCGGAGAAGAGAAATCGCTGAGGGATCTGAGCGCTGTCTGCAAAAGTACGATCTGATACAAAAGGAATTGTGGGCGCTCCCTTGCTAAGATGGTAACTGACAGGATGTTTAGTGTGGGTGGTTTTCATCCAAGTTGTTTTGGGGACATACAAATAATCCTTTCAGCAAATCCATTTCCTCTGAAAGACTGAAAACACATTTCTACAAAACACTGAAACTATTCCAAATGTGTATTTTGAATTACACACTACTATATGATCAATCAGTCAGTATTTGCACTGATTAAGGTCTCACGAGTCATACACATAATACAGTAAGTTAATGGCTCATCTGGAGTTAGACATAGGGAACAATGACTACAATAAGTGAATATAAACTAATTTAACTGACTCAGAGAGTGAGTCATTAGACTGAATCAAACTCATCTGTTCAAGACTGTTTTGTTTTGTTCCAATTCATTAAAAAAAAAAACAGAACTAGCTCATACAAGTCATTTTTTTAGTGGCCATTCTTTTACTTTCATCACAAGCATAAATCAGCTAGCATCTTTTTTCTTTTTCTGTCATGGCTCTGTATATTCAGCAGCTGTATAGGTCTGTTGGACAGTAGTGTGTCAGGAAGACTCACTAAAGTCCCACAAATGGTGGCTCCCAGGAGCATTTGAACATTAAAGCCACATTAAAAAATGGATGAATGTCTTTTTTTATTAATAACAAAATGTCAAACCAATATCACAAAAGATTATTAGATTCTGGTGATGAAAAATTTATGAAAAAAAAAACATTCACTACTAGTCAAAAGCTTTTGAACAGTAACCATTTTAATTTTAATGTTTTTTTTTTTGATCAAAAGTACAGCAAAAACAGTGAAATTCTGAAATATGTTTTACCATTACCATTTAAACTCTTTTCTACTTTAATATATTTTAAAATGTAATTTATTCCTGTGATTTCAAAGCTGAATTTTTGGCATCATCCAGTCACATGATCCTTCAGAAATCATTATAATATTCTGATTTGCATTTAAAAAACATTTATTATTATGTTGAAAATATATTTTTTTAAGGTTCCTTTGATGAATAGAAGAAAGTTCAGAAGAACACCATTTAGCTGAAATAGAAATCTTTCGTAACATTATAAATGTCTTTATCATCACTTTTGAATAAATAAAAGTATTAATGTCTTTCTTTTTGCTGTACTTTGGATCAAATAAATGCAGGCTTGGTGACTTAAACATTAAAAATCTTACTGTTCAAAAACTTTTGACTGGAAATGTTTATTGTTCAAATGTGGCGCAATACACCAATACTTAAACACTATACACTTTTCGAGTGTGATTCATTGGTCAAAAAAAGGAGAAAATACAAAACACAAAAGTTAAAGATATTTTTACTAACATTTCTACATTTAGTGATAATGTCTACAATTTCTACATATAGAATGCTATATAGAATATACGATATAGAAAATGACATTTCTATATATGTGACCCTGGACCACAAAACCAGTCATAAGTAGATTGGCTATATTCGTAGCAATAGCCAAAAATACATTGCATGGGTCAAAATTATCGATTTTTCTTTTATGTCAAAAATCATTAGGATATTAAGTAAAGATCATGTTCCTTGAAGATATCTCGTAAATTTCCTACCGTAAATATATCAAAACTTAATTTTGACAATATGCATCGCTAAGAACTTCATTTGGACAACTTTAAAAGAGATTTTCTCAATATTTAGATTTTTTGCACCCTCAAATTGTAGATTTTCAAATAGTTGTATCTCAGCCAAATATTGTCCATACATCAATGGAAAGCTTATTTATATAACTTTTAGATGATGTATAGATCTCAATTTCGAAAAATTTACTGTTAACATGAAGTGCACTTGTGGTTACTCTTCTAGGACACCTGCGTGTATTTACAGTACATTCAAACGATACACACTAAAGAAAAAAAGAGTTACCTAAATTGCTGTGGGCAGGAGAAACAGGGTTCGGTGACAGATTTGGAGACCCTGAAATGAAAAGGACAGATCAATGATTTAACATGAATGTACACGGCATAATTTGATTAAATCACTTTTGATTAAAATTATTCCACTTCCATATTTCCATTCCATCACAATCACCACACGTGTTTGTCTCATTCATCAAAATGTTCAGGTTTTAGTGTCTACACGTTCTTCTGTGTAGATCCACTTCTTTACACCACTTATAAAGTATCATAAAGAAACTCAAAAACAATGTGGAAGAGTGATATGGAACTGAAATGCCACCAACAAACCTGGAACTTCTTCATAGCTGTGCAGTTATAGAAAATATAATGAGTCAACCAATCAAAGAATGATATAACAGGCATCACCTGTGTCCATACTGCGGTTCATCTGATGATCGCTGGTCTCTCCATCCTCACTGATGTAGCCTGGAGGGGGCGTCTCTGTAACACACACAAACACAATTCGTACACACTCGTAACACAGTGACCCAGCTGATGGGTGAAGGATTAGGCACATCAGCAAACACATCCGGCAAAATCTAGCAGGTGCAGCAGGGACAAAGACTCACAAGGGTTTTATTTTTCCCCCTCAGATTAAGACACCTGATTTAGAAAGCTGGGGTCAGCTCAGTTTCAGCAGCAGGATATGAAACAACACCGCCCTATTACAGTAACAGACAGCCTCTCTAAAGCAAATACCATTCTGATGGAACTAATCCCAGCCAAAGCCACTCCATACATACTCCATGGGATAATCTTCCCCTTATGTAGCCAAAAGCAGTCTTTAAATGACCTGAGCATAAATTGTTTTGTGTCTGTCTGATGCAGCAACGCTTAAACATTTCTTGATTAGCCCTACAAATATAATAAATGACAGAGCCGTTGCAGTCATTTGTTTTCTGGTCAGAAAAGAGGAAAACAGGCCTGTGGGATTAACATGAGTAACTAGTTAAATGGCTGACTGTTTACACCCTTTTTCTCTTTTGAGTTCCCTGTGTGTCCAATTGAGGCCATTACTCTGGTCTTTAGTCTCGCATGATCCTTTAGAAATCATTCAAACATTCAAAACTATGACTGAATCACATTGAAAGTTAAGTTATAAATAAAAACAGGTATAAATACTTTTCTTCATCAACACTGTAACACAATGATGTAGTGATTGCTTTCTGCTTCAATGGGGGCCAGTGAACAGGGCTGTTGCTCCATCTGTATGTTTGGTCTTTTTCCTCCTACATCCTTCCAGTAAAGCAATCCACCCACGGCCCACTAGACCACTGAGACTACAGCTACAGACTAAACTGACTATTAAACCTGAAAAACACTTCAGATTGTGCTGCTTAGTGGCAGATGATGACGATATATTAATTTAGAGGCCACTTGATGTTATCTGGTTTGGGTTTCTGTTCTATCTCAGAGCTAACCTGTTTGTAACACTATGAACCTCAACTTCATGAGTTATCTCCTGTACTGCCTTAATACAGTGTATTTGTCTCCTACCTGGTATGTAGTTGCTCTGGGGTTCGATGCCAGCAGGGAAAATTGTGTTTTCTGGGATGGAGTGACTGTAGTCATCCAAAGGAGGAAACTCGCTGGGGATTTCAGTGTGACGAGGCACCAGCACTGGAGGAAGAACTTCAGAGAAGAAGAGAAAGTGAAAAAGAATCAGAGCGAAGAAGAGAAAAATAACATGATACCTAAATTGCACACACAAAACCACAACTGGCACAACACACTGCAGATGCTTGTATACTACTGTTGTTGCTAAATAGGGCTGTGAGATATGGATAAAAAAATTATATATTTTTTAAGTTTTTGATCATCATTTAGATCATTTGATGATTTTGACATTAATCACAATTTTGACAAATTATTTCCTTACACTTTACATTCATAAATGCTACATTCATAAATGTTTTTTGTTCGACTTTATCTGAAGTAGTTGCATAGTATTTCACAAGAAAAAAAACATTTTATATAGCATTATTGTGAATATCACAATTCTCAATTACAATTTTGATATCACAGCAAAAACTACATCTGATATGTGACTCTGGACCACAAAACTAGTCATAAGGGTTTTATTTATGATTACAACTATTTGAATCTGGAATCTGAGGATGCAAAAAAATCTAAATAATCTAAAAAAGTTGTTTAAAGTTGTTCAAATTAAGTTCTTAGCAATGCATATTACTAATCAAAAATTAAGTTTTGATCTTATGTTTACTTATTTTACAACTAATTTATTTTGAGGGAAGATGATGAATAATTTATTGGTGCTTACTGTGAATGTTTTTGCTATGAGCTTTACTTAATATCCTAATAATTTTTGGCATTAAAGAAAAAACTATAATTTGGACCCATACAATGTATGGTTGGCTACTGCTACAAATATAGCTGTGCCACTTACAACTGGTTTTGTGGTCCAGGGTCACATATATTGTTAACTTGTTAACTTAAGACCTGAACATGAAAAGCGCAAAAAGACATGAAAGAGAATCAAATTTGGTATTCAAATGCTATGTCTGATAGGTGCTGGGTTGAGTACTGGTTTAGAGCCAGAGCCTAGTTTCAAATCTTTTTTTTTTTTTGTCTTTTAACACCTGAAACACCAGCTCGGAACCAGGAAAAGTGGTTCGTAAGTAGCACCAAAACAATGCTGGTCTAGAAGTTAGAAACGCTTGTATCAGGGGCTGGGGTGGGGTTACTGTGACCAACAAGACAATCAGACTTTTGATCGACATTTTTGAAATGGCAGTTAAACATGAAAACGCTAGATTTGCTGCCTTTGGATGCTGATGTCCGTTCACAAAGCCATGAACATCAATAGCAATGCAATGTCCCCCACTGTTGATATTAGGCTTATTTGGGATGCGTCAACGCGGACCGGTCAGCATGTGGTGTCGAAGTACAGAGAGCGGTTCTAATGGTTCTCAACCAATCAGATTTAAGTAGGGTTGTTCCGATTCCGATACTAGTATCGGAAATGCCGCCGATACCACAAAAAAAATCTAGCATCGGAATCGGCGAGTACTTGAACCCACGTACCGATCCGATACCATTTTCTTAAGATAGAAGTTATTCCCGCTAGCAAATCAGAAGCCAGTTCTTCTTCGCGGCTCAGAATGCAAACAGTGTTGCCACAAGCAACCACTGTTTAGAGCAGCGAAGAAGAAATACAAATGTGCTAGCAGTTTGTCCGCTAAAACGGCGGCATGTCTCATATGTAGGGCTTTATGATTTCTGCGATGCGGAAAACACGGACGGAATCGTGGAATCCAGTCAAAATGGAACTTACAGTTTAACGCGGAACGTCACGGAATTTGTCAAAGTTTGATGCATTAATCAAAGGTAGTTCATTACACTTAAATCAAATCGTGACATGGACTAATATTAAGCCAAAAACCGACTGTTTAAATATGAATTAATGCGTGGTTCTGTGTTAATGAATTGTACAGGCGCGTGGTTTGTTTACTCCTGTACTGAAGCGTGCGGGACACTTGCGGTAATATTAAAGGGCTCCAGACTGTGACCAATTTTTCTGCCAGTGTTACTAATTTTCGTGAGCGGTCACACTGGCGCGACCACCGCGTTGTTCAACTCATAAGCTCTGCCATTTCTGTCTCAGATGAGAAACATAAAATGGCACGCGAAACGAAAGTGAAACTAACACGACACGTTTGAGCTGCTCAGCGCTGACCGTTTATCAGCTTGGACTGCAATGCAAACAAACTTGCACAAACCCCGAACAGCTTTATTCGGGAGCCAACGTTGATTTTGCGATACTGTTACTGCTGCGAGATCTAGTGAGAATCTTTCAAATTCTGGCCAAAATTCTCTGTTATAAACAGGGCTGATGTACGTCAGAAAACCAGATTAGTAATACTAACTATATGAAAAAAATATTACTGTCAAATGTATGTCATATAATAAAAATACTCTAGTTCACTGTATATGTCATATAATAAAAGTTCAATGTATATCATATAATAAAAATACTCTAGTTCACTGTATATATCACTGTATATTTGTTTTATTAAGGAATAAGTCTGAAGCACACAATAAAATAATTTATTAGTATTATCTACAGCTGTATACAATTACACACCCAGGTATCGGATTAGTACTCGGTATCGGCCGATACCCAGAGCCCAGGTATCGGAATCGGTATCGGGAAGGAAAAAAGGGTATTGGAACATCTCTAGATTTAAGAACCAGAACAAACTGTTTTATAAGTTTGCACAATCCCCACCTTCCCGCAAAATGCAAACACTCTGACCTGCCCACAAACACTTCCACTAATTAGTGTTTACATCATGTCATGAAGACACATTGTTCTGCGCTGTGAAAGCAAGTTTGTGTTTTCATTTCGTCTAACATATTCACTGTTATTGTTTTGTAAAGTGTTTACAGTTTGCAGCTATAGCTGTGGGCACAATTTGCTTGCACTGTATACAGAAAGACCAATCACAACAGACTTGATCAGCTGACCAATCAGAGCAAAATAGGCTTATGGAAGGGAGGGGTTTACTTACCTTAAGCTCAGAACTGCTTTGAGTGAATCGTTTCAAAATCATTGCAAAATTATTCTAATATTAAAGGTGTATTCTGAGAAAGTTACAATGTTTTGTGATCTTGGATGTATTTAAACCTGTAGTAGGGGACTCCAACACAATATTAGGACACTTTAAAATATTATATGACCTGCTCTTTAAAAGACTCGCCAGTCAAACCAAACCGAACCCGGCAATAGCACTGGCTCTGAACTAGGAAAAGGGGTATGAGATGTACACACTTTGGGTGTGGACAGAAAACAATCTCAGACAGTGTGTGTGTACCCTGTTTCTGTACTTTGTTCCATGTCGTAACCATAAACCCATTTGGTTCTGCTCTGTTCTCACACTAGAACTAGGCAAGCTGCATTCTGGTTGCACACCAAGGGAGTGGTGAAAAAAATAATGTATTCTGCAGTTTAGAATCACGTTTCTGCGACTAAGACGAGACGTTGGTCTAGACAGCTAAAATTGATATCTGATGATAAAAAGACGATGACAAAATTTATGCCGCGTCTTCGTTAACAAGATGAGACGGGATTAGAATGTTATTTGAGGACTACCGGACATTCAAAATACATCCTATAGGCTAACTGTCATCTTTCAAAATGTACGTCCCTGTCATTAGATTGCAATCGGATAAGCGGCGTTTGGATATCTAGTCTCAGTATGGCAGCCGCAGTAGACAGATAGGCTACCAAAACGTGAACTAGCGATCTTAAACAATGGCCTCAGCACCTAATAGGTTAGGAATAGGGTCACCAGATGTCCCGTGTTTCCCAATTCGTTGTCGATTAACTTAAAGTTAGTGAAGGCGGGACAGGCAGAATCGCGCTAATAGACACACACCAGAAGCGCTCTGTCTCCCGCACGCTCCACTTCTCCAGTTTTCATACAGCGTTCGATCAGTTCTCAGTTCTCAAATATCTTACATATAATATCAAGTATCTTACATAAATACAGTCAGTTATGGCTTAAGTGAACTTAAACTAAAACCTGAGGCCTCTGTGTGTCTAGTAAAACTAGACAAAAACTATGAAAGACTCAAATGGAAAAGACTATTAAGCATTTTCTTCTCAAGATAAAGACTAAGACTAAATCAAAAATGCCTGTCAAAATTAACACTGGTCGTGTCCAATGTAGACAGAGGTGTAGACACGGTGTTACACTAAACATACAAATGCAAGAAATTAGAAACACAAGCAAGTCAAATTTAAGATGTTATATGCCATTTGTGGCACTGTCCAAAAAATTTGCATGCTCAATATCTAATGTGATCACCCCTTAATTCACATTTACATGAAAAACATGTTTGTGATCAAACAATAATTGGCAGACTCCCTGCAGAGCTGTAATCAACCCCTTGTTACAAACCCCAGGTCTAAACGACCGATACTGTCTGAAATTGTGCTTGATGCTTTCATTAATATCAGGTTGCATTACCTGGTGTCTCGACCCGCTGGTAGTGGTAGGGATTGACGCAGACCTCGTCCTTTTTCATGTGAAAGGCAAACTCACAGAGTTCAATGGCTCTGAGCTCATGATGAGACTGCAGGTCAGGCCAGCGCCAAAGACGACAGTAGATCACATGTGGGAGTCCTTTTCTGTGAGACACTTGCAACCGACCATCTAGCGATCTGAGAGAAAGAGAGGGAAAAAAACAGGCATTATTAATGATGACTGCAGCAGAAACAATCCCAGCTGCTCATTCTGAAAAATCTAAAGCAGAAATACAGAGGAAATGTTATTATTGCTTAAGTAAGAAACATTGTGTAAAATCCTAAATTACCGCAATATAAACACTCACTGCTCAAAGACTTACAGGGACAACGCCAAGGTATTATGTGAGACCGCAGATGACGTAAAAGTGGCCCAATTTCCTGTTAATGTGGTGTTTTCGGTTACACGTCACACGTGATGTGAATGAAGTGAAGAAAGAGGAAGAGGAAGTCCAAAAAAACACATTTCAAAACAATGTGTGAGTGTGTGTGTGTTTAGGGGGGTTGACTGTGCTCTAGTTTAACAACAGCTTCATCTGAAATAGCCATATGAAAGCAACAGTAGACTCCTCACACACACAAATGTAGTGCAGGCCAAATAATGCAAATCCCAAAAGCTCTTTAAAGCATGTCTGTCAGACCCCTCCACCCCCTCCCCTTTTTACACCCACCGATCCCGGCCCAGACAGCGGCACGGGCCAGGCTGGCCTGCCTGAGGCCTCTGTGGCTCTCCCAACAGCTAAATATGCTTTTAATTTTTCATTGCAGAGCTTTCGCTTCACAGGCAGATTGCGAGAGGAAAAATAATGATGTAAAATCCAGACGCCCCATGGAGAGAGAGTGTGTTTACAAAAAAGAGAGAGAGAAAAACACAGACCAAAAAAAGAGAATATTACGCAATAAAATCTGAAGAATAAAAAAGAATATTTAGGCACTTTATGGTTGCGACAAGCTCACATGGGCCTCACACAGCAGAGCCATAAACAAGAGTCACTTCCTTCAGTTCACACATGCACGCCCCACTAGTCAAAGACACATTTAGGCTAATGGAGACAAGAGAGAGTGGAGGAAGAGGAGAAAACTCGAACAGACTAACAAACAAAAAAATCAGTACGCTGGATTTTTACCTGGTTTGCTTTTTAACTCCAGGCAAATAAACTCAGACTTTTCTTTGGATGGCCCCATGTGGAAAAGGAAAAAGGCATAATCATCTCAGAATAATACAGCGAAGGCCTCAAGCAAGGGAGAACAACCACACAGTGAACTTTTTACGTCTGAGGCGAGTTATTCACCGGTGCAGACAAAGAGGACTTTTGCAGACAGAATCGAGCACACCATCATATCAAAACACATTTTCACACTAACCTCATTCTGTACGCCTACGGTGCTTATCTTTACATTCAAGGGCTTCTGAGTGACTAAAACGTTTTCATGATGCTTATCGATGTAACAGCCTCCTATAACGGTACATTCGTGATTGAGATCAGATCAAACACGCCGACGCAATGCATGCACTGCACACACAGCACCAGTGTGCTAAAAAAACGGGGCCGCCGGACGGTACGGTCCAAACCTCTCAGAGCCCTCTATAATACATGACTGCTACATTGTGTGTTTGAAATATGCAACAGCAGCCAAAGTGCTGCGAGAGAGACGAGAGCTGTGCACTAGGTCAGCAAAGCTCTCCAACCCTTTGAGGAATCCAGGCCACAGATACCATTCATAACCCACTATTCATCCCTTATACACACTCCACAAAGCAGAGATATGAAAAGAAAGGTGGAAAGAGGTGTGAACTTTCCTTACCAGATCCCTCTGAAAGGGGTTATATAACACATTTCACACATTTCGCTTTTGTTCAATGTACTGCACTTAAAAACAGGTCATGATGCGGTTTTCGTGACCTTCCTCTCTCTGATCCTTTGAATTAAACGGGTCATTTTTTTTTTTTACTTGTGTCTTGAAGATTTCTATGACTGCATTTACTCAGTCAGTGTTTGATACTAATAGCTGTCCTGTTCATACAACAGCTTGTATACTGTATTTAAGCCACCACTGACCTTTTTTTATTTTTCTGATAGTTGTAAATAACACTTTATTTGATGTTTAGAAATAATATCTATCCCACTTCCTCCTTATGACCGCAATGTGAATAGGTGGGTCACGGTGCTGTTACCAAATAGGTGTCGCTGACATGTAACAATAACAGCCATGTGTTATTCCATTCAGTTTTCTGACTTAGAAATTAACGATTTTTGTAACAAAGTTTACAGTTCTGAAACTTGATGTCTATAGCCTGTTTTCATAGTACATTGAACTCTTTAATTGCACATTTTTATGACATACACTACCAGTTTTGAAAGATCTCCTATGCTTACCAAGCCTGCATTTTTTGTTTATCAAATATACAGTAATATTAGGGCTGTGCGATAATTATCACAATATATTCTTCCCTCGGTAAAACGATAATGCATGTTTGATAAGTGTTTGATATAATGTTTATGTGGCAAAAGCGTAACAAAACAGCGTTAACAGCGCCACATGGACCAATCATAACCTATTATGCAAGCAGCGTGTTGTGGGCTTCTTTTACCTTAATACCGCAGGTTGAATTTAATTTTGTTGTTTAAAGCGATCTCCTCTGTATTTCGACAAAGGAGAAAACCACGCTTGTCATGTTTTGAGAATTTAAACCACAATTAACTTTTTAACTTTTTAAAAAATAAAGATTTGACATTCATCATGATAATTATCGATATCAACTGATTTTATCATGCTAATTTTTTGGTCATATCGACAAGCCCTACGCAATATTGTGAAATATTGCTACAATTTAAAATTGTAGAACACTGCCATTCAAAAGTTTGGGATCAGTAAGTAGCATAGACTGTAAAAAACATGGACAACGCGTCTCCGCTTCTTTCCACAATAGAAAAGTGAAGCCAAAACAACTCAATATGGCCGCTACCATCTTGGGGGAAATTACGTCATTTGGAGCCAGAGCATGCGCAGTAGAGGTTCGTTTGGAGCCAGAGCATGCGCAGTAGAGGTTCGTTTGGAGCCAGAGCATGCGCAGTAGTGTCGTGAGGCGGAGCCGCGGTGTCAAAGTCCCGCCCAAACTCCCGCAGATCCAATCGCACGATCACAATCATGACACCACACCCCGTTTTTATAGCATCAAATAACTACTTAAAAGTGAACTTATTAGAAAAACAAACACCTGCACATGAATCAGCATTATAATAACTACCTCACACGAAAATCATCTTTGGAAAAAAAATATTTGAAGTGTAATTCGATTATTTAGTTTGGCTCACGTCCCATTAGATTACATGGAGAGGGCGGGGTTTATGACCTATACTGCAGCCAGCCACAGGGGGGCGATCAAAAACTTTCGGCTTCACTTTTCAGGACACCCACGGCACGCTTGGTAAGTAGTAAGAAGTCTCTTATGCTCATAAAACATCCATTTATTTAATCAAAAATACTGAAAAAAGTAATATTATGAAATATTATTGCAATCACATATAGTGATTTATTATCAATGTTGGAAACCGTTGGGCTGCTAAACATTTTTTGGAACCTGTGATACTTAAAAAGAACAACATTTATTCAAAATTAAAATCTTTTCTAACAATACAAGTTATTACTATCACCTTTTATCAATTTAACACATCCTCGCTAAATAAAAGTATACAATTACTGACCCAAAAAAAATTAATAAACGGTAATGTATATTGTTACAAAATAAAAGGTTTTTTTTTTTTAATAAATGCTGTTCTTTTTAACATCATCAAAGAATCCTGAAAAAAGTATCACGGGTTCCCAACAAAATATTAAGCAGCACAACTGTTTCCAACACTGAAAATAATTCAGAATCATGTGACACTGATGACTGGAGTAATGATGCTGAAAATTCAGCTTTGCATCACAGAAATTAATTTTACTTTAAAATACATTAAAATAGAAAACCACTGTTTTAATTGCAATAATATTTCAAAATATTACTGTTTTTTTCTGAATCTTTAATTAAACAAACAGCCTTGATGAACAGCCAGAAAATACTTAAAAAAAAAAAGAAAAAAAACAAACATTAAAAATCTTACTGACCCCAAACTTTTAAACAACAATGTATATTGAAATGTATATTTTATTCCTGTGATGGCAAAGCTGAATGTTCAGCAGCCATTACTCCAGTTTTTCAGCATCTCATGATCATTCAGAAAACATTCTAATATGCTGATTTGGTGCTTAAGAAACCTTTATCATTATTAAATTGAACTGAAAATGGTGCTGCAAAATATTTTTTTGGAAATATATTTCTTATGTCTTATATCGATTCTTTAATGAATAGAAAGTCCAAAAGAACAGCATTTACTAACAAATAAATCTGACTCTTACTCACATATTTGATCAATTAAAAGTGTCACTTAAAAAAATAAAAATAAAAATAATCATACTGAACCAGAATTTTTAAGTAGTGTAATCTCTTTCAAAACTATTTTTTTCCACACACACAAGTCTAAAAAGAAATACGACAGGTATCTACAATTAGGATCATTTAAGAAATGGCAAAGTTTGCGATGAGATCAGTCTTTGGGCTCTGGCATTCATTAGATGCATCAGTCTGAAAATATTGTATCCACCGTCAGTTCTTCACTTTTCCATTACATT
Organism: Garra rufa; assembly: GCF_049309525.1. Lineage (NCBI taxonomy): Eukaryota > Metazoa > Chordata > Actinopteri > Cypriniformes > Cyprinidae > Garra > Garra rufa. The sequence goes on along the minus strand of NC_133363.1, from coordinate 40,278,640 downwards.
CCAGCACTCAGTGGACTGTGTTTGCTGCCGCGTGGGCAGACCTCATATGAAAAGGAAGCCCTGAATGACTATTGATTGAGCTACAGAGGACAAATTAGGTCAGCAGCAAGGCACATCCAACCAACATAAACGCAGACATGCGCGCACACACACACACACACACACACACACACACGCACACACACACACACACAGCCTGGAGGGCGGGTCTAGCCCGCATTCCCCCCCTTCATCCGCATGCCGGCTGTCACTTGAGTAGAGATAGGGGTGAGACTGGAACAGAGAGGGGGTGAGGAAGAGAAAGAGAGTAGAGAGGGTGAGCTACTGTAGAGGGATGGAGGGCTCTCACACAGGCTGAACCACACTGGGCAGATTTAATCTGGAGGGTAAAACACAGACGCCGTGGGCTGCAGTGGGTAATTTCTGGCTCAGCCCGTGCAGCCTTGACTTGACCATGACACTCACACTTCTGCGGAGCATTATCATACTCAACTCACTGCGTAACACAAATCAAAATCAGGTCTGTTGTTCTAGATCTTTTCATGCAACATGAAAGTTTTGCTTAAACACAAATTAGACAGAGCAACAACAAATACAAAGGCAAACTACAGCAGATGTGTTGTTTATTTGCACTTATGCACTACTAGACTCAACATGATGCTTTTGTTCGGGCACACAAGAAGACATCTTTCTTAAGTAACTTTAAACTTTCGTTTTGTTTGACTTTTTCATGTTGCGTTTGGTGTGAAAGGGCCTTGCATGCCTCTCTGTTTGAAATCAGTGAGTTTGACAAAACACGAACTCGGTGAACTGTGATACATGCAAATTTGATGCAGAGGGAGAGAAGGACAAAAGCAACTTCGACCTCAGTCCAGACTGTCTGTGGGACCATTTCACCCTGTGGAACATACCCCAACCCAGCCCCCACAGCCCCCCTTTAAAAACACTTTAAGACCACTGCTATTCCCCCTTCCCCCAGTCTAAACCCAGACGGCACGCAGCAGCACAACAGAGTTAATACTAAATGACATTGTGCAGTGCAGTGACGAAAGACATATACCTGAACGCACAGTTACTACTAAAGATAAAAGCTAAACCAACTTACGTTTTTTTATTGTCTGAACATACAGTCACTCAACTGCGGTTTGACTGGTGTGGTCATAATATCTGTATATTAGAATAACAGCTGGAAGCTGATAAAATAAAAAAAAAATCTGACTGTAAAAATACTGAAGGATGTATGGAAACTCTTACAGCCCAAGGCATATATACCTGCTCATCCTTTATTTCATAGTGTGAGTTTGGGTAAAATATCACGTTTAGCTTGTATTATTTTTGAAAGGCTTTGGTTTTCCTCCCTCTGCTAAAGTCATTAAGGCCTTCCTTAAGTAAACAGAGCCCTGCAGGGGTCTCATGTGCAGGTGGTTGGATGTGGTTACGGGGGCCCGTTCTCAGCAGGGGAGCAGGACTACAACCATCATACAAATGTAACACTCTAGTTAGTCACTTCGCAATCACAAAATACTGCATGGTTTAAATCATCTTGAGCTAATCAAATCACACAGATGCAGATGGCTCAGTAAAAAAAAAGTCAGTGACTGCCTGGCATCGTATAACAATTTTAAAAGTGGAAAATAATAAGTATAGGAAAGGGAAGCCAACAGTTTTTTCCTTTGCTGTCATTAACTCCAGAACACCATGTGTCTTAGTGACAGTGGTGTTTAAGTGAAACTGGCCAAAAAACTGTCACAATAAAATTTGTCACGTTAGTCGATATTGATAATTATCAAGATAAATTGTATTCCTTTATTTCTTTCTAGTTTAAAGGCAGGCTTTTGCTCTTTAGTAAAAGTTCTAGAAACCTGACCGATAAATTGTGGTTTTAAACTACTTTTTATGGTCAGAACATGGTCAGAGTTCTTCATACTTTTCCAGTCATTTTTCCTTGACAAAATAAATATCTCATTAGAAAAAAAATGAATTTCTTATTTTCTGCATGTTCTAATGAGTGATATTGTTTTAAATCATGAACAGGTTTGCACTGCCTGACTTTGATGATGTGCATTGTCAGCACAGTTTGCAGTGCAGGCTGCAGTATTAATAATATTATTTTTCTTCTAGAAATGCACATTTGACAGTAGCTTGACAGTAGTAGTAGCAGGAGCTTGCATTAGGATGCAGATATAAATATATGTTGATCAATTTGTAACAACCTCATTTCTATATGGTGAAATTAATTATTCTCTTGGTTAATTCTATAAAATTCTATAAAAGTAACCATTGTCTTCTATAGTAGCATACATTTAGATCATGATAACCACAGTTAAAACCACCTCAATACTATGGTAAAAATGTAACTATATGTTTTCTAGGTATTTGTATGAAAAACAGCAGTCTAAATACAGTTGCAATCAAAATTATTCAACCCCCTTGATCTGCAAGACATTTTGATGCAGAGAACAAAATTTTGTGAAAATATTTCAACGAAGGCATCAGTACACTATTAGAGAAAGTTTATTAATACACATTTGAGTACTTCTGAGAACGTTTTTGAATTGGCTCTAAACATGTAATAAAAAATGTTCCAAATTATTCAACCCCCAAAAAGTCAAATTTGGTTCAGAATCTTTTATTCTTTAAAACCACCAATAAACACTGCTTGGAAGTGCTTGGCCCATTCCTCCTCTGAAAAAGCTTTCAGATCACTGATAATCTTTGATTTTCACTTTCTTCAAATTCAACCAAATATTTTCAGTGAGAATGAAATCTGGAGACTGAACAGCAAATCTTTGGCTGTATATTGCAGGTTTTTCCTCAGTTGTTCTGATCAAACATTTTATGATACTGTGCTTTTTTTGTTCAACACCCTTAAAGGTTTTGTGGTGCAACACATTTTAAACTAAGGAATAAGGCTGCCAGCTGTGTCTCTAGGAACATTTAATGTCTTGGAAATCTTCATATAGTCTTAAACTTTCTAAAGTAATAAAATGATTTCTTCTCTATAGCTTCTCCATAACTGTATGATGTGTAACAGCTCAAGCTAATTCTGTTTTCTAGTAGAGTTTCTAAAGGTTTAATTATGTTTTAAGACAATTTTGTTCCCCACCATACAAATAAGTGACTAAAAACACCAATGTTGAATAGGGGTTAAATATTTATGACATAGCTTTGTTATTAATACATCCTAGAACTCAAATTATACATTATATACTGACATTATGACTTTATATAATATGCCAGTAATCCGTTATAGATGCAATTCTTCCTGAAGTCCTGGATCTTCAGAAAAGCTTGTGTTTGTACTTCAGTCTCTGGGGGGTTGAATAATTTTCATTGCAACTGTACAAAAATACTGTAAATATATTCCATTCCTCCTTTAAAACATTTAATACATGTCTACATTCATAATTTAATATATGACTATCTCATATATCTGCCACAATACCATGGTGCAGTTAATTTTAAGCAAATCCATGGCATATGAGGCGAATTGCACATTAAAAATCCCTCTGACTGTATCGTTGCGCACAGTGTTTCTCCTGTTTGTCAGCGCGGTTTTATCCCGCTTTAAACTAATTTAAATCACAAAGTCATTTGTGTTCTTCACTGAATTCTAGTGCTTCTCAATGGATCTCACGGCGCTGTTTAGTGCTCACATTACCGAAACTTATAGGCGAGTAATAAAAATAGTTTGATAAATGTTCAATATAATGTTTATCATTTTATAGAGGAAAATACAGTAATTATCGTAACCGTTTTATTGCCCAGTGTATGACGCTGCTGCAAGCGAGACAATGTCTCTCTTGCAACCTGCTCTGCGAAAAACTATCAAAACACCTGAACTCCAGGTTCTGATTTCAACCTCTAAAGAAGGGTGAAAGATGGAGCCTTTTCTTCTATGCAACAATTAATGCGCATATGTGTGCATGTTTAAATTGGTGGTATTTTTCATCAAATAACACAATTTTGACTAGTTCACTACAACCATGCACCTTTTTAACATTTGACTGCAAGTTCGCATTCAGCTGATAGGCAGAACGAAGTCATTTCACTGGTTTGAGATCAAAACTGAGTAAAGGTAACTTGATACAGCATGTTCTGAATCTAGTGTTTCTTTCTCTAGTGTTTGAGTACCTGTCCATATTATTATTCTTTACCATTACTTCTTGACAGGTACATTTTCTGCAAATATGCTTTTGCACAGTTTCATTTACGACCTTGTCTGAACTAGACTCTGCCCACTGGTAACCAACATCTCTGCACAATATGTGTAACAAGCATTTCTTACAAGATAAGTAAAAGAACTGACGAGTTAGACCAGAGCTTGTTTAAAACGCTTTGCAAAAATGTGGTTTCACATTGATAGTCTTTGCATCACTTATGAAGTGGCTTAACCACAGACAGCTGCTGTGTCCGGCCCATTTTTCACATCCACCCACATTTTTAAAACTGTGATAAGAACTGTTCAAAACACATAACTAAAGCTGACTAGATACATCATGAGTAGTGTCACAGAAAAGTGTGAGTGTAAGAGTGTGAAGATAGTGTAAAGACAACTATAATGAAAGATCCAACAAAACATATTGTTCACATTGTCATGAGTCAAACTGTATGTCAGGCTGCTAGGCACAGTAATTCAAGATGCAGAATTAAACTAGCATCATAAACTTAAACCCAAAGTACACCAGTTTTTACATGTACATTAGGGTATGGCTGTGTACACAAACCGTATGCACAGAGAGATATTTCTAACCACACATAATCTGTACACTTAGCTTGCACGTGCACCTACAAATTTGATGCACTAATTAGTTTGACCACAAGGTGAAAACACTGACCGGAGATGTTGTTTCTAAAAAGTAGTGGAGGAGACAGAACAACCAACTACTAGAGACAGCACCAATAGGCCTGCACTGACCAGCGCTAGTGTTAGGGGATTAAAAGATGCCTGCAACTCTAGTTTTAAGAAAGTACTTTTTTTTAATCACACATTACTTCTGTAAGAAAAAGCACAGATAATGGACAAATGTAACACTTTCTAGTCTGCATGTGTCAACTGTTGTTGTAGGGATACACTAAGCATTCTTGTTAAAACTGAAGTATCCTTTATGCAGTGCGGTGTTATTGTAAATCAAAATGTAAATTTATGTCCCAGTCACATTTTCTTGGTTAAATCAATATTACTTACACTATCAGAGAAAGAAAAGAAAAAAAATTCTATTTTATATTTTTACACGAACAATGTAATAAATATTCAACGTATTAAAGACAAGTACGAATCTCATCTCAGTTTTACTTAGCTATTCTTTTTAATAGTTAACTTTTAACTATTTTTGAATTTTTCATATAATCAGCCATCAAACCTGGTAAATACTGGTCCCAGGCGTGGAGATTTACTTTAAATTTCACCATGCTGATTGCTCACTAAAAACTCGCACACATTATGTTTTCATGCCGTTTTAAGTCTTATTTTGATGTAACGAAATGGTTCTAAGTGTGTGAGTTGTTACTTACTTTTTTTAAATAGTCTTCCCATTTAAAGAGAAGTTCACTTCGAAAACAAAAATGTACATATAATTTACTCACCCCCTTGTCATCCAAGATGTTCTTTCTTCAGTCATAAAGAAATGATGTTTTTTGAGGAAAACATTTCAGAATTTCTCTCCATATAGTGGACTTCTATGGTGCCCGCAAGTTTGAACTTCCTAAATGTAGCTTCAAAGGGCTCTAAACGATCCTAGCCGAGGAATAGAGGTCTCATCTAGCAAAACAATTGGTTATTTTCTCAAAAAAAAAATGTATATACTTTTTAACCTTGAATGCTTGTCTTGTCTAGCTCTGCGTGTACTCTGTGTATTCCAGTTCAAGACAGTTAGGGTATGTCGAAAAACTCCCATCTCATTTTCTCCTCCAACTTCAAGATTGTCCTACATCACCGTTTTTTGTAAAGGGTGTTTGATCTTCTTTGCATGTTTTCTTTGTAAACACTGGGTCAGTACTTCTGCAGCGATGTAGGATGACCCTAACCCTACACCGAGTACACACAGAGCTAGACGATGAGCATTTGAGGTTAAAAAGTATATAAATTGTTAATTTTTTTTTTTTTTTTGGAAATAACTGATCGTCTCACTAGATAAGACACTTCTTCCTTGGCTGGGATCATTTAGAGCCCTCTGAAGCTGCATTTAAACCTCATTTTGGAAGTTCATACTCGTAGGCACCGTTGAAGTCCACTATATGGAGAGAAATCCTGAAAAGTTTTCCTCAAAGCCTCAAAATGAAAGACATGAACATATTGGATGACAAGGGAGGTGAGAAACCCAAGAGGCGGGATTTATCGCATGAACCAATCACAGCCGAACACAACCAGTCACACCCAATCATATTGCGATGGAGGCATTGCCTCCTCTCACGTGACTTTCCCTATTCATTTTCGATTACCCCCTACCAAACCCACAGCACACTTTAGGGTCTGTTAAAACTCAATGGGCTCAGGGGAGGCGAGAGAGATGCGGACTCTCTTCCCTGCCGGTGTCGCTGTTAAACAATGTGTTTTTAGAAAAATGAATGATTTATACACTTTTTAATGTTATGTTTTGTAATAGTGCCGTTGATGTATTTTTGTACTACAATTTTTTTTCCCATCCAATATTTTCAGGAGACACTGCCTCCCTTGCCTTGTAGGAGGAAACACCCCTAACTTTAGTCTATAGTAGTTGTATACTGGACACATTTACCCCTCAGCAACGGTATACAGCTTTTTCTCCAATGTATAATATAATATAATATAATATAACATAATATAATAAAATATTACTTAAATATTAAAATATTAAAGGTGCCATAGAATGCATTGAGAGAATATTTTAAATTGTTCTCTGATATCTAAATAGAAGGTATTTGGCATAGGAAAGGGCAAAAAATCTCCAGAAATGGTTTTACAGGCCCATTTACAACCCTAGAATTTGCCCCTAGAATGAAATGCTCTGTTATTTGGAAGCTTCATGAATATTAATGAGCTCTGCTCTGATTGGCTGTTTCACAGAGCTAAATAGCATGCACATGGATAAAAATATATATTTAATTGGGAGCTCTAGCCGCTTTTAATATGCGGTTTGTTGAATCTGCCGTTTTGAATCGCGGATATTTTAGTTTCATTACTGTGATGCATGTAGGGTTGGGTATCGTTTGAATTTTATCGACTCCGATTCCGATTCCGATTCCACTAATCGATTCCGATTCTTTTCGATTCCCAGTTTCGATTCCAGTTTAGTAAAACAACAACAACAAACGCAAAAGTCAAACATTAATATATCGCACATGTTTATTTTCAGTGCTTGCTTGCGACTATTTTATTACAGGGGTTCTCAACCTTTTTTATACCAGGCCCCCCTTCTTTTCAGGTCAATTTTGCAAGGCCCCCCTATGCCTGACATTTCCTCTAAAGGTGTTTATTTTTGAACCTTTTTTATTAACCCAAACATTTTTATTTTTCTTCTGCATGTTATAAAAAAAAAATCTAACAAAATTTAAATTAAAGCTATACTTTTGAATTTAAAAGAAAACCCTCTGCTCTAACTTTTTAACATGTATATACATACACAGATTTAAAGCACTTAAATTATTTAATTCTGACATTCTTCACAACTACAGAGTACTCTTTCTTAAGTGACTGAATATCTACTGTTTGTATTTATTATAAAATAAACATATAAATGAAAAATACAGTAAATACATTGTAAATCTGTTTATGCTGGTGCTCATATGTGCATAAACACCACTGACCCTTACAAGATCCACCTCTATGGGTAAGCATTCATTATAAAACACTCACAGGACATTCATTTTGACAACTATGCAAATATTTTGAAATTTCACGCAAAAATACTATGGATCAGTGCCCCGAAAGCATGAATAGTTTGTGAATCAACAGCGGACTTATGCATGCCTTATGTACGTCTTCCGATATACAAGAATGAATACATTAGGCACGTGCGAGTTCGTTACTATTACTCCGATCATCTTTGCCTTTACATTAACGGGAGGGTTTGTTTCATGCAGCCAAGAGATGAAGTAGATACCTGTCTTCCCGCGGGGGTACAAGTTACTTTTATATGGGCATTTGCGGGACGAAATAACATATATTCCTTCTGGAGCGGGCGGACGCGGGACTAAAACACCCGTCCCTTCAAATCTCTAAGATGAAGTTTGCGTGCAGCGGTAGCTTTGTCTTCGGTTTATTCAAAGCGTAGACACACTTTTTAACGCTTACCGCGATCCATCTTGTAGACTCTGATGTTTGCATTACCACGTAAGGTGCTGGCAGATTACTAGATGAAAAAATGCACCCAGGAATCGAAACGAGGAATCGAAATTTTAATTTTATAACAAGTATCCGATTCTTTATCTTAAGTATCCGATTCCAGAATCGGAATCGATTTTCGATTCCCAACCCTAGATGCATGTGCTCTGTGTAAAGTTACAACGCAGAGGGAGTGATTCTTACCACACAAGTTGAGCTGCTCCTCAATGATTCTCAAGATCTGTAAATCATTCGCCATCATCAGCGCAGTTATTTCTCCATCATTCTCCATCATCAGGCAGTTATTTCTCTGTTTATGTGGTTACATTGTTTAACTGATGTACTGACGTTAGTGATGATTGGGCGATGCAAATGTTGGAGGCGTAACTATTAACGATCTCGGGAAAGTTTCGTAACAGTCGGGCATATGTTGGAATTGACCTATTTTTGGTGGTCTTTTGCAAATACTAGATTTATATAAGGAGGAAACGATGGTGTTTGAGACTCATGGTATGTCATGTCCATGTACTGAACTGTTATTATTTAACTATGCCAAGGTAAATTCAGTTTTCCATTCTATGGCACCTTTAAAACAATCACAGGGTTCAACGCTAAGGATTTTTTCTACTGGCCCGGTCGGGCCAGTGGTTCAGATTTTTACTTGCCCTGCCAAAAAATAAAAATAAAAAAGTTAATAGTTATTTCTTAGCCACATTTTAAATAATGTGTCAAAAGCCAAACATAACTATATTTCCTTAAATACAATTGACAATTTAAAAAAAAAAATAATTGTAATGAAGTAAATTTCTGCACAACAGTATGTCCAGGTTGATGGTCCTAGATCACCAGTTAACTATACATAAATGGAGGACTCCTATTAAAGGAATGTTGTTGCAAAGAAGAAAAATTAAAGAATATTAGTAAATAGAGTGTTATTAAGCAGAATTTATGTTAAAAAAAAAATTTACGGTGGTCGTCAATGATTTTTTTTTGCCTTTGTTTTTACCTTTTCATATGTTTAATTGGACTCAGAGGTGCCATGAGTGCAATCAAATTCATAAATTCATGTTATAAAATTTTGAATACAGAGATCTGCCAGCAGGTGGCGGCAAGAGACTGATTTAATTACTGAATCATACTATTCATTTGATTCGTTCGAACGGATGGTTCATTCGGGATTAAAGCAAGTGACTCTTAATGAATGGGAAATTGAATCATTTTACTAGATTCTTTAAAAACGCACGTTCATTCATAAACGAAACACCATTGTGTTTGAATGGAGATTAACTTCTTGTTTATTTAACTGTTGTATTAAATCAGTACCTCATTTACAAACTCCCACAAAAATTATTAAAAGTTGTCACTCATCTTAGTTTGCGATATCACAAAGTTCTATTATAATCAATGGCGCTCTCTATAACTTACTGCACGATCAGTCTCTTATTTACACTCTCTCTACACTTTGTTTATGAAAGGATTCGTGAGAAATGTCTGTGATACATTACTCTACATTGCAAAAACGTGTAGAAACCTTTGAAGCTCCCCTGAGCGCAAACACAAATATGCTGATGGGGTCAGTCGCACATGGTGCTCCTAAATATTTTTTCACAGTCGCACATAGTAATTTTTAGTCGCAAATGCGAGTTAGAAACAGACGTTTTCCTTTTAGCTTCATAATTTGATGTTGCCGTCTCTTCGCTGTACTGGTTGTTACCAGGTTACGGAAAAAAAAAGTGCTTACAACATCCAATCAGATAAGAGGAACCGAAAAGCAATATGGTGTTCGCGACATCACAGAGAAGGTAGCATTTAAAGGCTTAAAAACACAAGCTGTTTCTTGCTTCTAAGACTGTATTTGCACGAATTTGACAAACAGTCGCAGGCAAATTAATGTTTAGTGACAAGGCAGCACTGGCCCGATCAGGTCAGTGACGATCCTGTCTACTGTCCCGAGCGTCTCGCACACTGGCCCCGGGCCATCGGGCAGTCCTTATTGTCGAGCCCTGAATCAGATTACAATAACAATCAAAGATCAATCAATCAAAGAATTTTCAGTGTACTGCAGTCTATGATTACAGAGGCACCTCAGATAAAACACCTCAGTGTTAAAATTAGAGACTACAGTGATTAACTTGGATCAGTGTCAGTGTACATTCATGGCAGACTTTAAAGTAAGTCTCTCAAAACTCTCAGACAAACTTCAAAACATCCTGCGTAAAGTCTACACTGGTGCTCTTCTAAAAAAAAACACACACACACGACTGAAGGAGGGTTATTTTCTCACGGTGGTCAGAAGCAGTCTGAGGGTCAGCGGTAGGGTTAGTGATGACAGACTAGCACAAAGCAGTCTTGTTGTCTGCTGTACAGAGTGTCTATTATTCCAGCAGATATGGAGGCGGCTCAGAGCTTTTCTAAACCTTCAACCCCGGCAGGAGCCACAAACCCAGAAGCGGCCCACGCCCTCCCCTGGGCAGACAGAGCATTCCTGAGGGCTGACTAACCCCGCCTCAAACAACACACACAGGAGAGACACACATGAGCACACATGAGGCTAACGCTTAAATACCTGCTCTCAATGCACAGACTTGCTTAGACACAACAATGATGTGTGTACACCTACGCTTACGATGAGTGCACTCACTTTCACAACATAGAAACGCAAAAACACGTGCTGTACACAAACTCACAGACAGCAAACCACGCCGCTAATCTTTACAACAACCACAGTCAGACTTGGCACACTCAGCTTTCTCCATCATTTTGGTGCTACAGCCGTCATAACACCCTCAGGGAATCCACAAACACCTATAGTCACGCCATCAGTCAAACAGGACAAATATGAACACAACTTTCACCCAGACAGATAGCATTACATTTTACACTAACTGTATTCAGTAGGTCTAAACAATTGATTAATTATTCAACTGCCAATGTAGAAAACAAGGACAAAATTGCAGAATCCAGTCATAAAAATTGGATTTGCTGTAGAAAGTGGAATGTGAAGGAATTTGCCAAATAATTGGATAAATAAATCAAAAGTAGGTCAGTGCAATTAAATCAACTATACTAGTGTCGATGGTAGAGCTGTGCAATATATAGAAATTATCGAAATATCGCAAATGTACATGTCGCAGTATGCATATCACTACAGCTTGGAATATTTGGGGCCATGAATAAAAGACAAAGAGAAAATAATTCACTGCTCTTGCCTAAAAAACTTTTGTAGCGTAAATTGGAATCAGTGAATTCATAGAGTGAAGACTAAGCAGTGTTCCTAAACTGTTCCTAACATTAAAATAATAACACTAATGTTAAAATGACATTATGTAATGCTAGAGTAAAACACTACCGTTCACTTTCAGAAGTTGTTGTAGGGGTGCCTTCTTCTCACAAAAAGTGAATCATGTATGCTAG